>NC_044305.1:80126166-80306166 GCF_007474595.2 Lynx canadensis
TCCGCTCTGCCCAGCACCACAAAAGAAACTCCTTTTTGACAGATTTTTTATCCCATTTGTGTGAATTTACTCATAGAACTAATTGCCTCAGTACAGCTCAGAATTAGCCAGCCACCATGCTTTAATGTGAAAAATAAGTAAACAGACATAAAGAACTAACTAAGGAGTTTGGAATTTATCCCATAGGTGGTGGGTGTCATTAAAGAAATCTGAGTGGGTACCAACACGGTCAGAACTGTGGTTTGGGAGAATAATCTGTGTATAAGATTGATTGGAGGGCAGAAAGACTGAATGTCGTAGTCACTTTTATCTTGAAATAGCTCAGGCACAAAATGATAAGAACCAAAACTCAGCTGTGGCAGTAGAAGCAAAAGATTATTAATAGACTAAAGTGTAATCAATCATGAATAAGATGCTTCCCTATGAGAAGCATGTGGGACCTAAACCCCATTAAAGGAATAGCAGAGCCCATTTTCCATGTATGTGTACTCCCTCATTCTTAGAGTGGAATGTTGAGCCCAAAGCCTGCTGTTTTTAAATATTCTCTCATCCTCAATACCTCCATCCCCGTGCCTTCTCTAATATGTGGAGTTGAATCTGAATAAGTAAATGCACATAGATGTGACCCCACTACTTTTCTTTTATGTCTTATACTCCATTGCTTTTGCCTTTACTTATTCAAATATCTGTGGAAATCTGTACTATCCCACCTAGCATACATGCCTTCTTTCTCATAAAACTTTCCTATGTATTCCTGTAAGTGATGTGTTATTTTCTTTTTATTTATTTTTTCTTTCTTTTTTTCTTTTTTAATTTACATCCAAGTTAGTTAGCAAATAGTTCAACAATCATTTCAGGAGCAGATTCCTTAATGCCCCTTACCCATTTAGCCCATTCCCCCTCCCATAACCCCTCCAGTAACCCTCTGTTGTCCTCCATATTTAAGAGTCTCTTACGTTTTGTCCTCCTCCCTGTTCTTATATTATTTTTGCTTCCCTTCCCTTATGTTCATCTGCTTTGTATCTCAAAGCCCTTATATGAGTGAAGTCATATGATACTTGTCTTTCTCTCCTGACTAATTTCGCTTAGCATAATACCCTCGAGTTCTATCCACGTTGTTGTGAATGGCAAGATTTCATTCTTTTTGATTGCTGAGTAATACTCCATTGTATATATGTATAACTGATGTGTTGTTTTCTAACCTGTGGCGAAACCATGTATTTCTTTTACCATATTTATTTAGATTAGTTGTGTTTGTCTTCAGAGGCAAGGACAACAGTGTTTGAGTCCATTTTCACATCTACAATTTCTTATATAATAAGTAACCATTAAGTATTTGTCAAGTAAATACTTGCAAAAGTGTGCTTTTTTTTTTTTTTTTTTTTTTTTTTTTTTTTTTTTTTTTTTAAGTTGCATTTGGTTGGAGGCTTCATTATCCTTTCTCAGGTTTCTGAGGCATTTTCAAGGTTGATGGGAGGGGAGGAGGAATGAAGGTATCAATAGCCATGCCAATTTGCCATTTTGTGTAGATTGTAAAGTCTCTTGTGCTTTGAAATTCCAGATGTTTACATAACCTCTTCAGAAGAAAACCTTGTCTCAAATGGTACTTTTAGTTTAAAATATACGAGTATAAAAACAGGATGAGGACTTTTATATGAGCATTTTATATCTTTTTTTTTTTTTTGAAGTTTATTTATTTTGGGAGAAAGAGAACGTGGGCATGCAGGGAGAAGGAGAGAGGGAGAGAGAATCCCAAACAGGCTCCGCCCCATCAGAATGGGGCTCTGTCCCGCTAACTCTTGAGATCATGACCTGAGCTAAAATCAAGAGTCCCATGCTTAACCGACTGAACCACCCAGGCATCCCAAGCATTTTATATCTTAGTAAAGTGCTTCTTAATAGTTCATTAAATTATCGGGCGCCTGGGTGGCGCAGTCGGTTGGGCGTCCGACTTCAGCCAGGTCACGATCTCGCGGTCCGTGAGTTTGAGCCCCGCGTCGGGCTCTGGGCTGATGGCTCAGAGCCTGGAGCCTGTTTCCGATTCTGTGTCTCCCTCTCTCTCTGCCCCTCCCCCGTTCATGCTCTGTCTCTCTCTGTCCCAAAAATAAATAAACGTTGAAAAAAAAAATTAAAAAAAAAAATAGTTCATTAAATTATCACTCTCTCTGGTCAGGTTTCTTTTTTCAGTAGTGCAATGATGGAAGATAATTACATGCATCAACGTAAGTAAAATAGAGAATTTTTCAATATAAAATAATGATTTAGATGTAGAGAAATTATGGAAGTTTCTAAGAGTAGGCTCTTCTGCTTCTCCCTTTTTAACAGTTGGTAAAAGGTAAAAGCACGGCCATTTGTATGTTCTTGGTTGGATTGAATGGTTTAAAGAAATCTATTTCAACTTTATATTTTGCTTTTGTTACAGGATCCTCATGCAGAGGAATTTGAAGATAAAGAGTGGACATTTGTCATAGAAAATGTAAGCTAATGGCAGATTTCATCACCTTTCACGTTGTTGACTGTATACATTGTTAAAGTACACTAGCATTTTGGTGGTAGAAGAAATGTTACTTTATTAAAATTAATAGCGATTTGTAGATTTTAGAATTTCTTTAATGAAATGATTGCCAGTAGCAGAATTATTTTTAAGAAGGTCTTTTGTTACAATTATAAAAGTAAAAATACTCTACTGAATTATGAGTATACTTTGTATTAGTTTGGGGGTTAAAGGAAAGACCAGGTCTTACTCATCTTTTTTTCTGTTCAGCATCTAGCATGGTGCTTCTCACAAAGCAAATGCTTTTTTAAACATTTGTTGAACAAAATCATAAATGCCCTTTGACATCTTTAAAAATAAAGTACATGCTTTAGCGCTTTAGGTTGAGAGATTTTAGACTGGTGCTTTAATAATCATCTTCAGTTAGTATACAGACTGTGGAATCCCGCATGACTAGCGGGTGTATAATAGGTGTTCAGCAAATATTTTCAAATGGGGATTAGGGAAGGTAGGCAATGAAAATAGAGTGAATTAAGAATGTGGGGTCTGGAGTCAGACCTAATTTTAAGCCCTAACTTGTCTCTTCTACTTATAAGCTGTGTGATTGTGGTAAGTTTCTTAATTTTTCAGCCACAAATTTATAGGGTTCTTGTGAAGATTAAATGATTTCAGTGAATATTAGCTGTTACCACTGTTACCATCATGATCACCATTAAAGTTCTAAAATATATTTATAACAGATTTATAGCATGCTTTGACTCCTTCCAGAGTCAGTGTATCGCCTGACTTCATTGTATATCTCAGTGATGAAAGGAATACTATACTGGCTGGGCCATTTTTAGCCCAGGGGAGCTGGGAAGCTTGGGAAGATCAGGTCCAAACATGGTAGGGAGAGTTCTGATGGCTGGATATCACGCCAATGTAATTGTGTTAAATGTTCACACATGTTAACAATTCTGTCCTTTCTGTAGGATAGATTTGAACATTGTGCTTGGAGTAGTCATTGAAGGTTTTAAATTCAAACAAACTGAGACTTCTTGAAATTGGTTACAGCTTTAAAAGCTAACTTTCTTTCTCATATAAAAGCTTCTCCCTCATGGATGGTCTTTTAGTTTTCAGCACTCATGACTCAATTATAGATCTGTAATCGCTTTATTAACTTGATGTGTTAAAGAGTTAGCCAATTAAATTTGAGTCATAATTGATGGTAAAAACAATGTTTGTTTAGAAAATCTTAATTACTCTTAAGATAGAGCCATGCCAGTTCTAAATTTCTGAAGAACTTACTTTAAAGTAGCCCATTGAAAGGTGCATAAGCCTATTTTTATAGCAGGCATAAACAGAGTTTATTAACTGAATACTGTAAGGTGTGAGAAAGTTTAAAAATAGCCTTGGGACTCTGTATAAACCTTTTCCTAGGTTACAGCTCCCCTCAGTGGTAAATGATGAAATTGATTCTCGTCTGGAGAAACATTTGTATTCCTGTAGCAGTAACATGTTACAGTGTATTCTGCCCCATGTTTTAAATGTGCTTCCCCTTTACAATTTCAAAGGACTGAAGTCTCTCTTTTTCTCTTGTAAAATCTGGGGTTTTGTTTGAAAGTCTGTTGGTAAAACGTTCTAACACTGAAAAGGCATGCTCTTTGAATGGGATATTAATGGATCGCCTTCCACTTTGTTTTATAACCCCACAGCCAATAAAAAGTTTAGTTTTTGTTTAATATATCTCAATAAAACAGAGAATTATCCAAAATATATTACCATAACATTTATTGGGCACTTACTGTATACTGGATACTGTATAGAATGTTTTGTACACATTATCTCATTTACTCATACAGTAACCCTGTGAATCAGATATTAATAACATTATTTTTATGAATAAAGCAAATGAGACTTAGGAAAGCTAAGTAACTTGCTTAAGTTGTACAGTTATGATGTTAGAATTTTATCTGGTCTTGTCATTCTCTATGACCTATGCAATAACTACCTCCCTTAGTGATAAAAACAGAAAGAAATACTGAAATTGTAGAGTCATAGAGAAGTTTTAATCAGCCTTTCATAGTGATAAACCTGTGAGGTACATATGTATTATATTAGTAAAGGTAGTTTTTAATTATTGTACATATTCCATCTAAAAGTTATTGACTACCGCTAGACATTACAAAACAGAATTCCAGAATTTATCAGTCCTCAGAATTCTGAATATTTTTTTCCCAAAGCAACTTTCTTGCTTCTTTGTGTAAATTAAGGTAATGCTGTCTTCATTTTGCTGGTTCTTTTGTTTCTGGTCACAGAAAAGATTTCCCAGTTTTTTTCTGACATTTCTTCTTTAGATCAGAAAGCTACTTACACATAGGTCAAAACTTTAGAGGTGATTTTACTGCTGCTAGCTTTGTGACCTTGTACAAGTTATTTAATCTTTTACAGTCTCAATGTATGTAGGTATAAAATGATGGCATTAATATCTACTCTATAGGTTACTGAAAATTAGAAATAATGTATAGAAAGCATCTAGTTCAGTAAGGGATAGTTATTTTTATAATTTTCTTTCTAGAGGACATGGAAAAATGTGAAAGAAAGGAAGCTAGATTTCCAAACTTATAGTTGCAGGATTTTAGTCTTTCTGTTCCTTTATACCACTTATGCTTCTCAGTGGTTCTAGACTTATCTCAAGAAATGAGAACACAACTTGAAAATATCTCACTTGGATTAAACTTAAACATACTTGTATCTTTTGAAAGGTTTCAGCTTTTGATTTAGGACATCCTCCCCTTATAAATGTAATCCAAGATTAGGAACCAGTTTGTTTTCTGAAATTAAACAAGTGTTGGTGATTTATTAATATCTACCCCTGGCCAGACAGTCTGTGTTTGTGTTTATCTAATCACAATATGAGTATATGAAAATATTTCAAAAACAAATATAAACGAGTTTTAAATTATCCTTTATTTTGGATTATTCACAGTCCATTTCCATATTATTAGTGCAGATCATCAAGAATGGATATCACAAAGCAACATGTTTCTTTTTTTCATCTACCATAATATAATAATGTTTGTTCACCCGGGCACTTGACATTGTGGCTTTTATTTTAATGTGAAGCCATAATAGTTATATTTAGAAAACAATTGTTTTTTCCTTCCTGGTTTTAAGGTATCCAACTAAAATCAGAACCAGTATATTTGTGAATTATACCTATAAGTCTTGTTTTGAAACTTAAAAATTTTTATTCTTTAAAAAGAATCTTTTGATTTTTGAATGAATTCAAAATGCATATTGATGAAAAACATCAAGCTAGGTTGAATTCATTCATTCAGTCATCATTTTGCAAACATTTGATGTGCATTTTCTGTATGCCCAGAATTTTGTTAATATTGAAGCTACAAAGTCAATTAAGACATGTAGAATTTCAGGGGTGCCTGGGTGACTCAGTTGGCCAAGTGTCCGACTCTGGCTCAGGTCCCCTGCATTGGGCTCTCTGCCGTCAGTGCTGAACCGGCTTCGAATTCTCTGCCCCTCCTCTGCTTGTGTGTATGCTCTCTCTCTCAAAAATAAATAAACATTTAAAAAATATTGAAAAAAAAGACATGTAGAATTTCCTTGATTCTGAGATGCATGTTATTCCCCCACATTTAACTTCTCTGAAATTAGATCATCTTAAGTTTTTGATGTCCTGCAATTATAATTAGTTGTGTTTTTTTTTTCTTAGTGCTGTATAAAATGATGGTACATCATTTAAAAATGAGTGGAGACTTATATTTGATGGTGTGAAGTATCCTGTCCTTCTGAAATTTATAAACTATTAAGGGTGTCATATAATTAAAGAACGAAATGCAAGAAAAATAGGTCTTTAGGAGACTATAAAGGAGGGCAGCATCAGGGAAGAGTTCCTGGAGGAAGTGTCTGCCCAGTGTAGTTTAAAAAATAAAAAAAAAAAGGAGTTATGCAACAAAAAGGCACTCCAAGCAGAAAAAAAGAAGGATCAGGTGAGGGCAATAGAGACAATGGTGAGTTTAGAGTAGTTTCTGTTCTTGATGACATAATCGAGAGGAAGAGCTTTTTTGCTTTTTTTACCCCAAAATAAAAAACAAAAAATAAACCACCCAAAACAAAACATGAAGTACCCACTAATGATCAATAGACACTTATTTATTTATTTATTTATTTATTTATTTATTTATTTATTTATTTATTTTTACCACTAACCCAGTAAATTTAGCAATAGGCATGTGATGATTCACTTGAGATGTTGTGTCCTCCTTAGGGATGAAGAGAGTATTGTAATGTGTTTTCATGAGGCCACCTATTCAGTCTTTCCCGCTGTTTTTACCTGTGACCAATGAGATGGGCAGTTTGGCCATCTCGTTGCCCTTTTTATTGCCATTTATGTGATATTACCTCCAGAAGCCATTTAAATGGATTAGATGCGATATTAATTATGTTAATTCCAAGACAGTACTATAGATCCTTTGCTTTGTTTCTTTTATTGGATTATATTGAAGAAGATTGGTTGTACAACCAAACTCAACTGACAAGATTATACCACGAATAGAGATGATGTAATAGCTCAAACAATACAAGGTAAACAATTTAAAATCACAGAGTTTCTGACCTTATTAAATTTAAGTTTGAATCCTCCTCTGAAATCTACTCAGTCTCTTGATCTCACAGAATTGTAGTCTGATAAATTACCTCTGCTTTTTCTTTCAGAGGAAAAATAATATATAAATGCCTCTTATTTCCTCTAATCATTTTCTTCTGTGTCATCTCAGCCAAAGGATCTCATTCCAATGGTTGGGTAAAGACTGGCTAGTTTTTACAGGAACTATAGCTTGCAGTTTCTTCCATTTAAACTGGTATGGCTTCTTCAGTAACTCCACACTGGGATTATCTTTTTAGCCCCAAGAAACTCATAAATACTACTTTTCCAAAGTCCCAAAGGGTGAATAGTACATATAAGAATACCACAACCCACATATCAAAAAAATTAGAAACATCTCCTCCCACATGTAACCAATACAACAATTTATAATCTTAAGTACCAATTAGAGATGGCCTAGCTTTTTTAGGGTAGGAAGTTTGCTCTAGTATAGTCCTACTTATAGCCTGCCTATTAATACTCTACCCCACAAAAATGTGACCCAGTTAACTTTCTTGAACCTAATCAGTCCCTGTTGACCTTCCTTCTACATGGAAGTGACACTAGGTAGGTGGGGAAGACGTTCAAACTTCCACTAGGAACAACTCCATTTTTTGTTCTTCTGTTAACCCAATAACTAGAGAGTGGTTAGTCAGTAATGCCCATATATCTGTATTTGTTAGTATTGTATACTAATTATATACATCCAATTTAAAAAATCTCAACTTAAATTTTTAAAATTATTTCAAACATATACAATAGTAGTAGGAATAATATGATGCATCTTTATGTACCCATCTCTCAGCCTCAGTAATTGTCAGTATTTTGCCAAATTTATTTCATTGGTCCATCCACTTTTCTATTTTTTATTTTTACCAGATAATTTGAAGTACATCTTAGATATTGTATCATTCCTTCTGTTAATGATGAAGGCCGCTTTTGAATATCATTGGTTTAGAAACTTGCTAAAAGATACTGGCATGCCAGGAAAGGTGATCTATCTACAAATGGAAAATAAAATTCTTTTTTGTAAACTTCCTTTTAGATGAGCTTTCTGATCTGGTAGGCCTATGGTTCAAAATGATTTTGTACTTGAAAAGTGATACTATTTTTTTCTGTTTCCACATAGAAAAAAATTTAACTTATATTAGAAGCAACAGAGCTTCCTTCCCCCCTGAACCCCCCAACCTCTTAGAATTAAACTCCTGGATTTGGGATAGGAAACTCATAGTGTACACAGGTTTTCCTGGGTTTCTCTAATGTCACCTTGTTGTCATATATGATTATGTGAATAGTAGCTGACTGGCTATGTGAATAAGATAGGGTATTCTAGACATAGCTAGTAGTTAAATGAAGTTTTGTCAGCTAGCTCACTCTCATTTTGGTCCAATTTCAGAGAAAGTCCGTATATATTCCTTTTTTTCCTATTTTTTCTTTTAATACTACATATTTAATGTGCCATTCTAGTTCAGAAATCTTTCAGATTGTGCTTCTGGAGGAAAATCTTTATCTTTTATTCCCAAGTGACCCATTGGCTTCAAAGAAAATTGTGGAAAAATGTTGGTTTCATTTAAAAGAGAAATATGCCTGGGGCACCTGAGTGGCTCTGTGGTATAATGACTGACTCTTGATTTCAGCTCAGGTCATGATTTCATGGTTTGTGGATTTGAGCCCCTCCTCTGGGTCTGCACTGACAGCTTGGAACCTGCTTGGGATTCTCTCTTTCCCCCTTTCTCTCTGCCCCTCCCTTGCTGGTGAACTCTCTCCTTTTCTCTCTCAAAATAAATAAACTTAAAAAAATGTTAAAAAAAAAAAGTATGCTCAAGAATGATTATGCGTGCTTTGAGCCTGTCAGAATCCTCAAAATCATAAGATTCTTGTGTAACTCTATTTGCTTAAATATTTCCTTAGTTTTCCATTTTCATCTTGCCTAATGCCTTTAATTTTTTATCAATTATTTGTCAATTCTATTAGAGCATATTAATTAGAAGAAACCAAGTTTCCATCTTCAGATTCTACATTCTAAAATTCTTGACACAGAAGGGACCACAAATGGATTAAAATCTAAAGTCAACTGTACTGTATTTATCTATGTGTAATGCAAGAAGTCCTGTGTTAAAAATGTAAATAAACTACTGCATGTTAAATAATTTATTTCATATTGTAGTTTACTTAGTGAAATGTTCTAGCTAACAAACTTAAGGAAAAGTTTTATTTTACAGCCACAAAGTACTGTTTTTATACTGTCACGGTGCATATGCTATTGGGTAGTCTTTTTGGTTGGATTTCCTGATTATTATCATAATGTATTATGTGGAAATTCATCTTTATCAATGTTAATCATACTTTACGGATGAAGTAGAGCAATAATATAAAATTTTACTAGATTAAAGTCTTAATGCTTAAAATTGCTTATTTATTCACTAAGTTGATTAAGTGGATACTATGTGGCAGATATTTGCTAGTTATTGAGCATGTAATAGTGGAAAAGATGTGGCCCCTGACTCCAGGTACCCTACCGTTTAGGGGGAGATGAACAGGCAGCCACTAAGATAGGAATAAGTATAGGGCATTGCAAGTGCACATATAGAACATACCAACCCCAGTTTTGGTGGGTTAGAGGAAGCTTTCTAATGAAAGTAATATATAAATTGAAACCTAAAAGATACGTGTCCCTCTCTCTTTCTGCCCTTACCCCGCTTGCTCTTTGTCTCTGTCTCTCTCATTCAAAAATAAAAACATTTAAAAAAAAAATTAAGTACTCCTGATAGCTGCAGGGAATTTGGAAAGTGCTTCAGGTGGCTGGGTTACCTTGAGCAGAGACAAGAGAGATTATGGCTCCTTTGTGGAACTGCATACAGTTCAGGAGATTACTTTCTAGAATATTTAATTTTAAAAATATTGGTTAGGGGCTCCTGGCTGACTTAATTGGTAGAGCATGTGACTCTTGGTTTCAGAGTCATGAGTTCAAGCCCCAGGTTGGGCGTAGAATTTACTTTAAAAAAATATTGGTTGATTCTTCTAGGGCTATAGTAATTTATAACCACTTAGTTGAGTTTCATTATAATTAAGAAATTAAAGAATTGACTATATAGTTGCTGTGGACCTACAAAATTACATGGTTCACGTGGTGGGTAATAGTGGTAAAGAAGTGTTGATGTTTTTAGTTTTAAATTAGCATTTGCTGCCCTAAAATCATCCATGCCATTTTTTTAACAATGCAGACACCTGGGCCCCAACTTGGACCTACTGAATCAGAATTCTGATGCAGAAAGGAGACGGCTTTGAGAATATTGGGGTCACCCACTTTTTTTTTCCAAATTAAAGATTTGGAAAATAGGAGTGGGTGAGTGTATAAAACAGTACTTTATACATTATGAAATATATCTCATTAGGAAAATAATTTTATGTCCTCATACTTAGACCGATTAAAAAGATGATACTTTACCAGAATTATTACACTTTACTTTTGTTTCTAAAATTACTTTGTTACACAAATGTGATATATTAAAGATCTTCCTTTACTTGCCTCTTAAAATAAAATTAAGCTATTTCAGTTGATCATTTATAACTTCATAAATAATATTTGGTAAGTTTTGTTAAAGAATACAAACTGTTTTCAAATAAATACTTCTTTTAATCCCTAAGAAATCTCTCTAAAGTGGACATTATTATAATTTCTCTGACTTGGTGAGGTTAAATGACTAGCTCAAGAACACACAGAAAACCTCTTAGCTTGGTCTCAAATGCAAGTCTTTAGACTCTCAAGCCCCATCCATTTTACCCATGCATTTATTCACTAATTCACTCATCAAACGTTTATTGTCCTAGGCACTGGGTGTAGAGCCTAGCTGCACTAATTAATTACTATGGAGGATACATGGGAATATCTCTGCTCAGATACTAAAATCTGGCTTGAGAAATAAACACATGAAACAAGAATAAATGAAGTATAGTATGCTAAATGTGTAATGATGGCTGAAAAGTACTATAGAAGTTAGAGGTAAATGAGTTAATATGTACTGAAATTATCAAGAACATTTTAAGAGCTGTTTGCCAAACATGGCTCTGTTTATCCTTAGAGTTGTGTGGCAGTTTCTTGCTGTGTTGTAAATCCTCTTCTTTAACATGTACTTCAAGGTATTTTTATAATGAAATCTCCACAGAATCATTTCAGAAATAGGGAAAAGTCATACGAATTTTGAAGATGAAACATGAGTTCAAAGAAGTGTCCTATTTTGATTGAGCTGCTTCTAGTCCTGAGTCCTAGTCCTTGGAGATACGCATCTTCTTGACTGTTGAGGATAACTAAAAGGAAAAGTTGGAGCAGCATTGGATGCTGAAAGCAAGGCTTTGGACACAGGCCTGGATTTGAATCATGAATCACACTTGCTAGCTGTAAATTTGGACTTCATACATATTTCTCCTTTCAGAACCTCTGTTTTCTCATCCATAAAACAGAGATATTTTACAAAATGATACCTTGGACTAGAGATATTAAAAGCATAAAAAGCATCTAGCACATTACTTGAAAAACAGAATTCAATACATGCTAATAATAAATGGCACAGAAACGTTACAAATGAGAGGAAAATAATAAACTTGGAAGGGAAACGAGGGAATAAGGAAATTACTTAGTTAACTGATTAGGTTAAAAAGGATCTGGTCAGGGGTGCCTGGGCAGCTCTGTTGGTTGAGCATCCAACTCTTGATTTCAGCTCACATCAAATGATCAGTTTCCATGATCCCACGGTCATGGGATTGAGCCTTGCATTGGGCTCCACACTGGGCGTGGAACCTGCTTAAGATATCTCTCTCTCTGTCTCTCTCTTTTTCTCTCCCCCCACCCCGCCCCTCGCCCCTGTGCTCTCGCGTGCGCGTGCGCACACGCTCTATGTAAAAAAAAAGAAAAAAGAAAAAAAAAACGAAAAAAGAAAAAAAAGGGATCAGGTCATGGAAACTCTTGAATACCAGATTTGGAATTGAATATGCTTGACCAAAGATCATTTATAAGCACAATGTTTCAGAAAGGATGTATATTATCCAACCATTCGGGTTTGTGAAATCATCCTTTCCTCATTAGGCAGGCAATAGCCTTCACTGGTAACAGCACTGCCAGCTTACTATCATAAGCAAGCAAGGGCTCTTAAAGACCTTAAATTTTGGGATTCTTAGAGGTTCTTGCATGGATGGACTTCAGAGGATTGAGATCTTTTAATATCTTTCTTTAATAGGTAAAATTTTGTAAATGAAGTTCCACCTTTTTAAAAAATCAGATTTTCAGTGAAATCTCTGCCCAGAACATTTTAAGGAACACTGAGTGTTTTTACAATTTTTGGTAAATAGTTGAGTGACATATAGAAGCAGGAAAACCACTTCTCAGGTGGATAACCTATTTTGTCACTTTGTAACGTTAGGTAGTAGCCACCCTTGTGTCTTACTTTCTTTAATCTTGTACGCTTTTTGCAGACAGTAAATGGAGGGTACTAGCATAAAGACCAAATAACATTATTGAGTAATATTTAAAAGTTTAAATTTGTTAGAGTTTTAATTAATGTATATACATTTCATCAAATGACCTTAACACTGAAGGAAGTAGAGCAGTAGCATATTTTTGCATTGTAATAGACATTTCTGTTTAAAACTGGTAATAGAATAGAAAGCATCTTAGTGAATGATTACTGTATCTCTAATGACTGTATGTTTTTGGAGATGATCATAAGGGGACTTAAAAGGAGAGTTCTGGGAACTAAGGAAGATACCAAAGCCTTGTGTATTTCAGTTTCTATAAAGTAAAAAATAGTCTAAACTTGATAGTGAATGAATTTGATGGCATATAATTTGTCTAGTTATTGAGTTATAGTGGGAAACTGCAGTCTGTCTTCTAAATTGCTAGAGCTATGTAGTATCTTCTTTGCTAGTTACCTTCAGATACCTTCCCTATAGATGAGTGAGAAAGAGAGCCATAGTTACTTTCAGTTCTTTTTTTTTTTTTTTTTTTTTTTTGCCAGTTGGAGGGAGGAAACTGATAAACAAGATAGCCATCAAAACAAACCTTTAATACTTCATTACAGATATTTAAAACCAGCAGTGTATTTGAACAATTTTTTACATGTTAATTCATAGAAATTTAGCAGTTAAAAGATGCTAGTGTGTAGAAGATGTTATGAGTTTGCATGAGGTCTTTTTTCTCCCTGAAGAAAAATAGTAGAACAGAGACTTGGTAATTGCTTTACAGTAGGGTTCTAATGCCACTCTAGACTCTTAGTAGAAAAGTATTTAAGATTTTTTCAATTTGCTACTTTCACTATCTCTATATTCTCTCAGGAATATGTAAATAAAACTTCCTTAGTCTAAAATTGAATGGATTTTTGGCATTCCTAGTTTTCTGCCACACTAACCATCTTGAAAGACTGGTTAATATGTTGGAGACGTCCTACATAGTTCTTTGCTCAAAGACAACCATGAAGTGAATTATAAAAACAAACAAAAACTATTAAAATTTTAAGTTAAATTGGGGCACCTGACTGGCTCAGTTGGTAGAGTATGCAACTCTTGATCTTAGGGTTGTGGGTTCGAGCCACACTTGGGTGTAGAGATTACTTAAAAAAAAATCTTAAAAATAATTTTAAGTTAAATTATTTCTTTGTATAGAAATGGAACTTTGCATTATATAATTAGATATAGGTGCATTTGTACTGATAGAAAAGCAATGGAATATTTTCATGAATTATAGCCTATTAAAATGGAATTGCTGACATTATAAGAGAAGTGTGTATCTGATTGGGAAACAAAATTTGCATGTGCAATTCAGATCCAGTGTAGAAAGTTATCAGCTTGAGAATACAAAACTGTCTTGGTACTTTAATACCTTTAATATCTCCAGAAAATAAGTAAGATTTTCACAACTCTGTGAATAATGTATTGTCTTACCCATTTTTTTCTATTTTAATACCTAACTTGTCTTTAAAATTTTATTCTGTGATTCTTTTTTGTTTATGACATTCATTAATCTCTCCATATCATTAAACTAATGAGGCATATTTACCTAGTATATCTCTCTGCTCTACCATAAATTGGGTATAATAATTGACTGTTATCAGCATTGTGACTTCTAGACACTGATGAAATAGTGTCTTTTAATAACAATCTTATGCTTAATGATACGATAAAACAGTGTTCTGATAAATACGGTACTTTAAAATAATTCAATGCTCGAAGAATATTCTTTGCCTTAAGATAGATTTGTTTTTAAGTTTTAAAAATTTCTTTATTTTTTTTTAAGTTTATTTGTTTATTTTGAGAGAGGGAGAGAGTGACAGAGTATGCCCATGTGTGCAAGTGAGTGAGGGAGAGTCAGAGACAGAGGGAGAGAGAGAATTCCAAGCAGGCTCTGTGCTGTCAGTGCGGAGCCCAACACGGGACTTGATCTTACGAACCCATGAGATCATGAACTGAACTGAAATCAAGAGTCAGGTGCTCAACTGACTGAGCCACCCAGGCAGCCCAGCTGATACTTTCATTACTAGGAAACCAGTAAAGGGAAGATATTTCTCAAGTTGTATGATAGTAACAGAATCAAGGGTAGGGACTCCTTGTTTCCTAAATCTTAGGAGCCCTATGTACATTACTGTGCTCTTGAAATCATAAAGATCATAGACAACAATAATAATGAAGACATCTATATTTTATTATCTGTCCAAGTTGCTTCTTATGTACTTTAAATAAGAGAGCTAGCTGTATACAGTATATCCTTAGACTATTTGTAGCTGGTAGCCAGCTCCTCCAGAGGAGGAGCAGTCTCTCATTATTTCCCTGAATAACTTTTTTCCTGGAGCTATTTACCTTAAGATTCTGGCAGTCTGAATTGTCTTGTGGCATTTATTAATTATTTCAGCTAAATCATTAGAATAAATTAGACTGAAAGGAAAATTATTTATTGAATGTATTAAGTATATTTGTTGAATGGCTTAATAGAAAGTTCTCTCTCTCTCTCTCTCTCTCTCTGTATGTGTGTGTGTGTATATATACACACACACACACACACACACACACACTATACACACACACACACACACACACACACACACACACACACAAAAATTCTTTTCTCTGTATATAACTATCTCTAACAAAGGAAGCACAGAGCTGTCCTTTGGAGGGGGAGAGGGATGTGAGGTAGGAAAACAATACTCTATTGAGACTTTTCTTTAGCCAGAATTGTTTCATATCACTTTTTTTTGCTTTCCTTTTTATTTCCTCTTTTTGTTCTTAACTAATGACTTTGATTATATGATACTTGAATCATTGCATTCTTTTGAAGATAGAGTCAATCTGGAAATAAATAAATCTGAGTAAAATAAATTTGAAGAATTTCTTCTTCCTCATTAAACTGGAGGAAAAGTTTAGAAAAGTAGTCAAATGACATGAACTGGATTAGATCACTAGATATCATAGGTTTATTTACATTATATTTATACATATTAAACCTTTTTAGCCAGGGGCGCCTGGGTGGCGCAGTCGGTTAAGCGTCCGACTTCAGCCAGGTCACGATCTCGCGGTCTGGGAATTTGAGCCCCACGTCGGGCTCTGGGCTGATGGCTCAGAGCCTGGAGCCTGTTTCTGATTCTGTGTCTCCCTCTCTCTCTGCCCCTCCCCCGTTCATGCTCTGTCTCTCTCTGTCCCAAAAATAAATAAACGTTGAAAAAAAAAAAAAGATTAAAAAAAAAAAAAACCTTTTTAGCCAAAGCAAGCAATAATATATGCCTTCCTACTTCTTCTAGTCTAGATTTTCCAAAATTCCTTTTCTATTGGCTTTTTTTTTTCAAAACATGCACAATGCGTGGTAACTGTAGTTAATAACACTATATTGTATATTTGAAAGTTGCTAAGAGAGTAGATCTTAAAAGTTCTGATCACAAGAAAAATTTGTAAATAATGTGTGGTAATGAATATTAACAGATTTACTGTGGTAGTCATTTTGTAATACATACATATATCAAATCATCATGTTGTACACCTCAAACCAATACAATGTTATATATCAGTTATATCTCATTAAAAAAAAAAAGCCAACAACCAAGGATGAGTTAGATTAAACTCTTTGTAAAAGAGACCATTATTGTTCTACTTAATTGGGGCATAGAATGATTGTTTTTTAAACTTCCATTATACTATGTGCTACAAAATTGGTTATGCCTTTACTTCCTAGACTTCAGAGGTATGAATAAGACAAAGTTTTGGTTCTCAAGTTGTTCTCAGTTTAGTTAGGGAGGCAGATCTATGAGCAAGTGATGAGACTACAGTGGTAATGCTAGAAAAGTGGCTTGTGGAAGGTCCATTTAGGGTGTCAAGGAGCTGTTGCATATATCAGGGGCATGGGAATACTTCAGAGAGGAGTTGACTTGAGCTATAGCTTGAAAGACTAAAAAGTTTACCTACCAGATAGAGTTGTGTGAGAAGGATGGGGTCTGCGGAATAGCCTTGCTAAAGGCACAGTGATAAAATTGCTAGAGCTTCATTTGCAAAGTAAGGAGAGCAGAAGAGGTTGAAACTAGTGAGATGAGCAAGGGGCAGATTGTGCCTGGCCTTGTATGCTAAATGAAAATATTTGAACTTTATCCTAGAAGTCATGGGTCCCAAACTTGTCTATCAGAATTGTCTGTGAGTATAGTAAAACTTACAGATTGGCTTAGATCCTGCATGATTCTGATTCATGATTCTAGTAAGCTATCAATAGCCATGGAAAAGTTTTAAGTTTTAAGCAGAGAGGTAAAATGATTAGAGTTGTATTTTGAAAGATCAGTTTCTCAGCAACAAAAGGAAAAAACACATAAAAAATAGTGAAATATAAAAACAAATTAATGTTTTATACACCCTGGGAAAAAGAATTTTTAGCAAGGTACAAAACCTTAAAGCATCCCTTTCTTTAATTTTATAGTTTTTTTTTTTTTTACTGTGGAATAGCTCAGAAGGTCCCTTCTGTCTTAAATAATAGAATTGATAACTGAACAAGGAAATGTAATTTGTATTATAAAATTCTTGCTTTAATAAAAATTCCTTATATAGTGAATTTAAAAAATCAGTTTCTATCTTTCAAACTTTCACTGTACCTGTCACTAACAAATACATTTTATGTTATGACCCAGTACACACATACAGGAACCTATATTTAACTAAATAAAATAAAATAAAAAATTAAAAAAAACGGAAGTTTCATGAAACACATCTTACTATTACTAGGATTGTAGGATGTACTCTAGCATTTCTTCTTCCATCCTGATGTTTTAGAATGCTGGTTGCAAGCCACTAAGTTGATTTTACAAGTCATTAAATTGATTTCATGATCCACTAATGGGTCATAGCCTACAGTTTAAACATAATATGGCTATAGAGAATGAATTAAGATGTGTAAAACTGAAGAGCTAAAGATCAGATAGACAATTCAGTTACCCAAGTAGTAGGTGCTGTGGGCTTTAAGTAGGACAATGACATTAGCAGGTGCAGACAGAGAAGAGGGGAGAGAGCTTCAGGAGGTATTTAGAAGGTGGTGGAATCCGGTCTTGGTGACTGATTAGTTCTTAGGGTTGATGGTGGTCAGGGAGTCTAGTATGATTTCCAGATTTCTAGTTTGAATATTGGATGCTTGTGTTGTTCTTAAGCCATAGAAGGAACACAGAGGAAGAATTGGTGAAGGCAGGCTGTGGGGGAAAAAAACTTATCCGAAAGGCAGTTGCCAAAAGGAAGTTGATCAGTGATTTTTTTCCTCCCAAGTCATTCCTTTAAGTAAAATACTTTTTCTTCTTCTTCTTCTTCTTCTTCTTCTTCTTCTTCTTCTTCTTCTTCTTCTTTCTTCTTTCTTCTTTCTTCTTTTTTCTTCTTTTTTTACTAAAATGCATATCTTAAGACTCTGTCCTTTTACCTTTTCCCATACAACCTACTATTTCTTATACATTGGTTTTCAGTGTTTTCATGTGGGTTGCCCTAAAATATTTTTAAAATTTTCCTCTATGCTATAAGGTCCTGTAATACCAATTCAGTCTTTTCCAAGAAGACATATGATTCCTTGCCCAAAATAAAACATAAGAATTAAACTTTTTTCTTTCCAAACTAACATCATCCTTTCCTCTCTGTCATAGGTAGAATCTCATTTTTCCAAACATTATGCTTATTGTTACCATCATGTATTACATGGCTTCAGGGCATTAATTTTACCTATTGCATTCACATATGTAACCAACTCAGTGTTATTACAAGCAATGCAGCAGTGCAGGTTGAGGTCTGCTGAGTATCCTGCAGAACTTAACAATCATTTTCTACCACTTGTGATTCATTTTAATAGATCAGATTGTAGTCACTGTCAAAGTTACTCAGTTTCTGTGGGTCAGGAATTTGGAAGGGCTCAGCTGGGCCAGGGATAGTGTAGAATCTATTTTATGTAATAGTCTTGAGGTATTTTGGGGCTAGAGCACAGGATGAGGGCTTTTTCACTTCACGTAGTCTCAAGGGCTTCCATAGTTCACCTCTCTGAGTGGGTTAGTTTGGATTTCTTTTAGGGGAGTCAGACTGCTTTTGTGGCAGCTGAACACTTTAGGAGTGACTATTCCAGCTCTTCTAGTGGAAGTTGTATCACCTTTTCTAATCAGCCTTCTAGTTGCATAGTGTTACTTCCTCATTCTCTTAGCCATAAGCCAGTCACAAACCTGCCCGGATTCAGGGAGAAGGAATGAGACTCCACCACTTGATGGGAGAGTGGCAAGGCTCTAGAAGAAAATGTGGGATAAGAAATATTTTTGTAGACAGTCTATAACAGCTGTGTGGAAAATAATGCCATCAGATCTTTAGTTTTGCCTGGAGTTTGCTTCCTTATTGGTACTGCTCCCTAAATCTTATGTCAGGTTAGCTTTTATGATTTCATTTTCTATATCTTGTTTGATCTGTGAACTTGGATAATTAAGCATGTAGTTATGAAGATGCTTTAAGCCTGTTTGTGAGATTTCCCTGGTACAGGATGGTTCAGAGCAGTAGCCGTTGAGCCAGATCTTCAGAGTGGGTCATTTGAATATTACGTTACCTTGTGTGTGTTTTCTAAGACAGTTCTAGATTTCTTTTTTCAGAACTCTTAAATGACCCTTGTAGCCAGTTGCATAGACTGTTGAAAGTTATTTAAGTGTCTGAAAATACATTCTCACACCACCTGCTAGGTTGCTTGTTAGACCTTAGGCATGACTGCATGAAAAGGATCAAATAATACTGGCTGTATTTCATAGCCTTGCAATTTTCCATTAGTAATAGGAGACAGACCTGACAAGACACATTTTAGTTATATGTACTGTTTTTACTTATTTTCAGAAATACGCTATTAATCTAGTCGTGAATTTTGATTAATATATTTGTTTAATTCCTTTTAGTGCTACCGTGCTCGAATTGTGCCTAATAAAGATCATTTGATAATCTGACTTAAATATTAATCCTAATTGTGGCTCTAAAATTATATTTCATACATATAGTATGCCGAGAAGCAATCCCTGAAGGATAGAAAATAAAGAACAAGAGTTAATATGGATAGTGCCCTATTCCTTACTCCCATTAATGTATTCTTTCATAGAAGAGTGGCACAGTTTGTCTATATTGAAGGAAGTCTATCCAGAATAGTCATTTAGTGTAATGCTGTTTAGAGTATTATAACCACTTGATGGCACCCTTTGATTTGGTACAAACCTCATTAGCCATACTATACTGCAGCATAGTATTTGTAATGGAATAACACAGAAGAACTAAAGACTGCAAGGTATCTGGTTAATGTAGAGATGAAATGAATGCAGCAGCAAGGCTAAGCTTTCCTGACCCTTCATGAGAGAATAGATGAAAAAAGGAAGAATAAGCTATTGTGCCAAAGGGAGATGATGAAATTCAAGATCCACACACATAATCTCTGGCTCAGCCTCTGAAATGTTAATCCCTGGGTAGAATTATTTGAGCTATAGATTGCAATTTATCATCAAAATGGCATTGTGTCAAACAATGGATGATGTTTAGAACTATCCAATTTTAATATAAAATGGTTCACAGAGCACTGCCTAATATTTAAGTAGCAACTCTTTATGGTTGTGATTTTGGGGATGGAGTATAGGGTGGTTTCTTTACCTCACCGCTTTACCTACCGCTTATATTTTAGATTGGAGGTTTTGGGGGAACCTCTCTGCTTTTCTTTTAGTGACAGTTTGGTCGTAGTGTCAGAAAAAAAAGGATTTTTAAAGAATGCCTCTTGTTAAATTAGGTAGTTTAGAATTGTTTTCTTTTACATGCTAAAAATATTTTTATAATTATAGAATAATTCTGTCATATTCTTCTGACATTGATTAAAAATACTTGATGAAATAGTATATTTTTTAGAGTTTATATAGAGTTTTATTCCAATATTAGATCAAATATTTATAGATTTCCTCTTATTTAAAGTACCCAACTTCTGTCCTCTAGGGGCTCCATCATAATTAGTATTTATTTGTGATATTTCTTTCTTAAAATCAAAATCTCCCAATTTAAAAAACTAAATTTTAACAGTGTAGGTGGGGAAGGGTTTCCCATATGTCTGTTAATCTTTCATTCAGAGTAACAATCATGGACTTTTCCTTTGTAAAAAAAAAAAAAAAATCTAATTTTTGTTTTTTTTAAATATTAGAACACTTAACAGAACAGAAACTCTGTTTCTAGAATCTATAAGCTTGAAATTCCAGTTTAACTAATACACTTTTCCTTTCAACTTTATCATGTTTAGTTTTAACAGGCTTCCTTTGCTTTCTTTTAATTAATAAAAAGTTATTTTCTATTTTATTACTAAGAAATAATTTTACTTAACTTTGTATTCAGATTCTTTGTACCTGTTTCTGAAGATCCACCAACAGAGTGATCTCTAATAAAAACCTATATTTAATCTATACCCAATAGATCATATGATTTCAGTGTTTGGTTGCAAATGTTGAAAGCATGCTGTGATCCTGTTTTAAATGCTGTAGCACAGGTCTGCGAGACACCACTCATCTGTGTATGGATAATTCTATCTCGCCATATTTTAGCTCTGCTGAGGAAAAGTATTTGATTTAGTGGTAAGGGAAAAGTGGGAGGGGTTAATGTGAAAAGAGTATGTCCTATGGAAATGGTTTGCCTTTGACAGCTGTCTTCTTTGAATAATCATGAAGCATTAAGAGATCCATAGTCATACCTGTGAAGACCAGGCATTGTGTGTGTTTGAGGCACTGCCTTTCTTTGTAGATCCAGTCAAGAGCTGATAGTATAGAGTAGTTTTTAAGCTGCCGCCATTAGTAAAAGTGTTCTTTGAGACTGTGTAGTCATCATAAATTGTTTTTAGAGGCAGAAGTTCCAAAATGTGCATTGGAAAGACACAGATGTGTATAGTCGACAAAAAGCTTGGGGGTCTTAACCTGATGATACTCATACAAGTACTACAAGGCTGTTTCACTTGTTTACATAATTATATCTGCTGACGTTTTAATTTAAATGCCACCCTGAAGAGGTGCCTGGGTGACTCAGTCAGTTAAGCGTCAGGCTCTTGATTTCAACTCAGGTCATGATCTCATGGTTCATGAGATTAAGCCCCGCATCAGGCTCCATGGTCAGCACGGAGCCTGCTTGGGATTCTCTCTCTCTCCCTCTCTCTCTGCCCCTCCCCTGCTTGTGCACGCTCTCTCTCTCTCTCTTTCTCTCTCTCTCTCTCTCTCAAAATAAAGAAAAAAAAAGAAACTTAAGAAAATGTCACCCTGAAAGTTGAGAGTCAAAGTAGCTGAGTGTTTTAAAATGTGACACTTTCCCAACTATGTAATCTCCCCCAACCAAGGATTATTCCATGTTTCTGTTTATGAGGACCTAATGTTTTAAAGGACGTGCAGTTGTTCAAACATGAACAACTTCTGATCTTCATAGGTGTGACTCTAGATCTCACTCTTAACTCTTCATATTCATTCATAGAAGACAGCTGCCAAAGTCAAGACTGCAGTAACCTTTTAAAGTAAGCCTACTGGTTCCACACGGAGTGCCAATGCATACATCTTCCAACCCACTGCACTGGCAGTCTCATACCCAATTGCTGAATATGGTGTTCCAGCCTGGTGCCTTTTAGCATACACAAAACTGGTCAACGTCCAACTTTATCCAACCACCCACACTAAATCTGAAACCTCGTGATGCAGTCATAGATGCCTGCAGGGTAGCACTCCTGCAAATTTTTAAAAACATGAGATTGTTAAAGCTACTAGGAAAAAAAACACCTTTTTTTCCCCCAACTGCGTAAAGTTTTTCTTGGTATCTTCTTTAATTTGCTATTGGATGTCAGCAAAGGTTGATGGGAAAAGGATATTTTATATTTCTTGGTCTTCCTATATTCTCCTAGTTTTATAGGTCTTATTAAATAGGTTTCAATGGCCAGTCTTTGAAACAGGGCCCAAATGAACATTTATATTTCAGCTGTAGCACCAGCATGTATTATTGATGATCGACCTTTACCCTGACTTTGGATAGTCTTGTGACATTGAATGAAATAAATGAAGAAACTGCTTCTTGGCTTGATTTTGTATTGGCGGAAGAAAGCAAACAGAGTGGTTTGTCAGGTTGCTAAAAATGTCAAAATACAGTCCTGGGACAATTTCTAGCACAAAGGTTTTAATTTTTGTTTTGTTTTTTAAATAATGTGTGGGTGGTTGAATGTTGTTTGCAAAAACACAGCTTTGAAAGAAAATTGAATTCCAGTAATACCTGTATCAGATTAATAATAGGAAGCAGTCGTATACCTTAATTTAAAGTTGTAATTTATTATTCACATGTTTGCGAGTGACATGTTTGAACATTAAGCCTTTAGAGAATGTCACAGTTTTACAGAAAATAGTGTTAATTTGTGTAAGTATTATGGGGCGGGAAATGTGTTATTAAAAGAAATAAGCCTCTATCCCTATATGCACTTTTCTTATGTTGCAGTTTTAGTGATCATTTTAAATACTTTGTTTCCATATGTAAGCTATACAGAGTATAACAGAAATCCGTTTCAAAAATAAGATGTAAAATATTTCAGTGTAATTCTCTTGTTGTTGATAGTTTCTGGCTTTGCAATTAAATATTTCTGCAAGCGGTAGCCATAAATGAAATGTCCTGTTCTGTAAACTTCATTGTTCGTACTATCATTAAATGAGCACAGGCGTATGCAGCAGTTGCCCTGCATTTTGTTTATCTTAAAAGCATTAATGCTTTCTGATAGTTAATATATTTCAAATTAATGTTGCAATATTTGTGTTGTTTTAAGTTATAACCCACTGTTAGGTTATTCTGTAATTTTAGAACCTGGTGTCCTAATGCAGATGTGGGTTTCTTAATTCAAATAATTAAATCATAGAAATTTAGATCTGGAAGGAGCCTTAGAGATCATAAAGTTCTCCTCCCTCATTTTACAGATAAGGAAACTAAGGTATTATGATCTAGTAACTAGCCCAAGGTCGTATTGCTAATTAGAAGTAGCAGATTACTCACTTCTATTCATTTTCTCACTCCCACTCGGAGGATCTACCTACCCACATAAAGTATTTGCATAAATGTGATAACATGATTTTAAATGTTTGCTTTTTGTATCTCTTCAACTAGAACATAAGTCAGCTGTCTTAGAAAAATGGAACTTGATTTATTGAAAGAAAAATTTTTGTAATTAAAGGTTTATTAGGTAAAGATCAGTTTTACTGAGGTAGATTATTTGATAGTAGTTAAAATTCAGTGCATAAGATCACCTGCTTCATACCATGTGTATATACTAGCTACATGCTAAAGTTTAAAACCTCACTTAATTGTAAGCTTTGATAATATTTTTAACAAGTAGATTTATTGGACAATATGGGCTATGGAATGCTTTAATTTTATTTTAAAAGGTGGGTGATATATAATATAAATTTTATAAATTGTGAAAATATTTGAATGTAACAATTTTAAAAGTAAGTTATGATGTCAAGTTTTTTAGGTAACAGATTTGTAGTTTTAATTAAGCTTTGTAAGAGATGAATTTTTAATGATGTTTTTAATATATACAAATGTATATAAACATGTAATTTTAAGTTTTTAATACAATGATTAAAATATATAGTTTTATATTTACAAATTATTAAAATAGAAAAGCATAGAAATGTTATTTGATTCAGAACAGTGACCAGATGTTCTTTAATAATATTTATGATAGTTTAGATACCTAAACTAGAGATAGCTTTAAAATAGGACTGTTTTTAATGTTAATGTGTAAATTTCTGTCCTGGCTTAAAAAAATAGAACTCAACAGCAATGCTTGTTCTCTGCATATTGCTAACTACTAGAAATTTGCTCATAAAGCATTTTTGTTTTAGAATTTCTTCTTAAAATGTACATACAGCATTGAACACTTTGTTGTATATAGGTTAAACTTGGATTAATACTGGCTTACAAGTACTATTTACAGCGCATTATTTCAGATCTTGGCTCTTAAGGTATGTCAATTGCTACAGTTAATTAAAGTGCTACATATGCTGCTGTCTAAGCCAATTGAAAGAATAGGGCATGTATTTCCAGTTTTGTGAGCTACAGAATAATTGTACCTTAACATGATACCTGTCCCTGTAAGTTAGTAATGTCCTGCGGTTCATATTCCTTTGCTTCCCAGAACATCCCATCTTTTTGCTTATTTTTGGAGTGACAGAAATCTAAGTGTACATAACTGATTTCTGTAGTTAGAATAACATTTTGCAAATAGTAGACCCTCAATGAATGTTTGAAAAATCAATTTGTCACTTATATACTAAACTTGTGGATTTTCTTTTATCTTCCCTCATGGTTTTACTTTTCATGTGATAGTCTTGTCTCTCCTTGCTAATTTGAGGCAACTACCTAAGGGTAGGAAGAGTATATTGTTTTGTAGACAGACAATACTCAGCAAGATTCTGTGCACTTATAAATATCCAGTAAATGTGTAAGTGGGTTTCCAGGTGATTTCATTCTCATTAAATTTGGAATGAGATATTTAAGTGCCTTACCTACAGGGTTTTTAGGTTCATGCCTGAAGAAGATATCTGTTGTTATAGATTCTGGGAATCAGATGTGCTGGGAGTAGTGTTCAAATAACATTGGGATGTATAACTTTTTCATTCTTTAGATATATTTTTTATTAGAGCATAGTGGATCTTTTGTAATTTTTATATTTATTACAACTGATATATTTACAATACTGGAAATACTAAAAGGGGAAAAAGCATCCATAGTCCCACTTTTAATAAATTGACTGATTTTAGTTTAGCATTGTTCTTTGTTTTGAACATATGCATGTTGTATAATTTTTTTAGGTTGCTGTTCCTTATTTTCATTTAGAGTAAATTAAATGCATAATTTGCTTTGTTACATTTCCTGTTTTAAAATGCACATTATACCTATGTCATTTTGGAAGCTTTTAAAGAAGTACTTTTAGAACTGATACTTTTGTAAAAGTACGCAGAGCTGCTTCCCAGGTGTGGGCTATGAGGGGACCTGCATTCCTTCTGCAGTGCCTCTTGCTTGGGCATTCACTCCAACAATAGCTTGACCCAGTGAAAATCTATAGGGCTTCAGATTATTGTACAAAACCCATCATTCACTCAGGCTTTTGGAATGGTCTTGTTGATTCAAGGACAGTTATGGTGACTAGATTCAGAGTTCAGTTTAGAAGTAGATTTCAATGGATACATGTCAGCAAGAAGATCGTATAAAATGAAAGTGATGACTAGAGGGAGTGTGTGTTAAAAATTAAATAAAATTGAAGGGAGCTACCTGAGATTGCTCGATTTAATTTGGTAGAAAGGTCTTATTACCTTTCAGGGGATTGAAAAGAAGAAGTCTCAACTGGTAGTGATTTTTATTTCATAAATAATGGTTCTGTGCTACATATGATCTACCAAAGAAAGAGGTAGAAAAGACTAAATTTCTTTATTCTCCATTATAAAAAAAATTCAAGAGGAGTATAATTTAGCTCAAATTGAAAGAAACAGTAGTTGCCAAACGTATGTGTTAAGAGGGAAGGAAAATAAGAGGAAAAGGAATCTGTACTTATGTCAGAGGAACTGTCTATGAAGTTAAGTCCTGGATCTGAAGTCTTGCTTACTATATATTTCTGCAGTATCATCAAGTGATCTTAGAATGTCCAAATCATATGCCACCAGTATTTCTTATCCTTGCTGTAACTCCTAATTTCCATCCCTCATCTAATTCTTTTTTAGAAATTGTGCTATTATTAGCAATTTAGTAACAAAATGAAGATCTGAAAACTGACATCAAATCCATCCTTTCTTCTATCTTCTTTAGTAGCCAGTTTCAAAGTAATCCACAGCATTTTTTCTCTTACACACCTTTATTTTTCTTTATCCCACCTTATATCAGTGGACCCAATTAGTGAAAATCTACTTAGAAGTTAGTGATAGTACAGTTTAAATCACTTTTGACTGCCTTCTCTTTAAATGAAACAGGTGTTACAGGAAACTAAATTACTGTAACTAGTATTTGTTTATTGAGTAGTTTTATTTAGAAAGTGATTTTATAAAAATTATTAAATGACAGGATAGATTTGTTTTTTTCATTGACTTTTCATATGTGCTCATTTATTAAAACTTTTTTTCCAAGTGAATATTATTTTTTAAACACTGTACATCTGAAAAGTAAAGACACTATGTGACTATATGTCAGACTAAATTAGGATACTTATTTAAAGGTGTCTTAAACTTGAGGAACTCTGATTTTGTAAGCTACTTTTCACTGGTTTTAAACAATTATTTTCAAAAGGGTCTCTGCATATTTCAAAATGAAGATAATCATGATTTTTTCTGTCTTATTTGATATCAGTTCTCTTTAAATAACGTTTTTTTTTTTTTTTTTACCATTTCATTAAAGTTAAAATATGAAATAGATAAGTTCACAAAGCCAATTTTGGGTAAAGAGAAAGGTAGGTAGCATTTTTCCTAGTTACTAAGTTGAATAAACTCTGTACTTCCATCTACTTAAATGTTTTTATTGTTTGTGAGCCTAAAACATGTATAAACCCTTTCTTTTACCATATGTATATTTAAATAAGCAACACTTCATATCTTCTGCATATAAAGTGAAATATTTCCTTAACACTAACACAACACAAGTCAGTTCTCAGCCAAAGCAAATAGAAGAATGAATGCTTTGTTAATCATCCGTAACTAACGTGTGTATACACAGAAAAAAAAAAAAAATCAAATCTGTTTTTGACAGGAACCTTTTGATGGAATTAGAAAAAAAAAAAAGAAAGAAGAACTTATAACACAGGTCAGGCCCTTTCTGATTTATGAGTTTAAAATTATGTTTTTACTTTTTTCAGTGTAGGCACATGGTAACAAATGAGTTATGGAAGAACTTTTACTGAAAATCAACATTCCCCTGCCACTTACTTGGTACCTCCAACCCACTTCCTTGAGGCAGCCTCTTTGAACTGCTTCAGAATTTACTTCTTCTGGTGGTTCCCTCCGTGTTTCTAGTTCTGCATGATATGCTTGTACTCTGTTTCATGACTATTTCATGATTTCTCAACTTTAGACAACATTTACTAAATCTTTAATTCAATTTGCACATGCCCGGCTCCAGCGTTTCAGAAATACAGATAGTTATTCCCTGCCAATTCTTTCAGTCCGCTTTCTTTCTTGAGAAAGTTCCTCAAGGGTACAGTCCGGTTACACTATTGTGCTCACCCTTGTCCCACTGCCTCTAAAACTGGCCTCACCCTGAGGCCCGTCTTCTCCATTTACATTTGCTAACTCCTTCCCACTTTTTTTCCTTATTAAAATCACTCTTTGCCCCCTTTTGGTGTGGAAAGTTGGAACAAAAGATAGATTCAGATTAGGGACATTTTATAATTTTCCTTTAAAAGTTTACAAAATTCATTTCAAAAATATCTATCTAACCCTAAGTAACTATTTTTTGTTATGTTTTAATTTTTTCCCTGTGGGTCTTTGGCCCTTGATAAGTGTAGATTTTCTATCCATCCCTAGTAGATAGTAGCCAGGCATAAGAATTTTGATATTAAAAAAGAAAAAGAGTAGGCATGGTATAAATTTGACTTGATGGATTTCATGCTCTAAGATTTTAGCATTCTTCTTAAGGGACTCTTAAAGTAATGTTAAAAAGAAATAATAAGTTCTGAAATGTTAGTCTTTTCCACCCTGTGCTCCTTCTCAGCTAAGCTGGTCTGGTCTTTTTTTTTTTTTTTAATGCTTGTTTACTTTTGAAGGAAAGACAGAGTGTGAGTGGGAGAGGGGTAGAGAGAGAGGGAGACACAGAATCCAAAGCAGTCTCCAGGCTCTGAGCTGTCAGCACAGAGCCCAAGGTGGGACTCGAACTCACAAACCGTGAGATCATGATCTGAGTCGGATGCTTAACCTACTTGAGCCACCCAGGTGCCCTTCAGCTACTCTTTTCTACTCTTTACCTAACAAACCTCTTCAACATAACTAATTCATCTCCACTCTCCATCTATCCCTAGGAGAGAATTCCAATTCAAAGTGGCAGTCAGGATAAAAATGGGACTTGTTACTTAATTTTAGGACTTTTACTAGACTACATCAATTACTTCAAGAGATTCTAGTACTGTGACTTTAGTCCTTTCAAAACTATTTGGAACATTGCTTGGAAATATGCATGAGATTATGTGACCCTTCCTAAACCTTGCCTTTCAACATTATTTGAATTACCTTTCTTAATTTCTCTTGCCCAAAAAAAGTCAGTTGTACCTCTGCACTTAAGTCAGAATTCTGGCCTTCAAAATAGGGATATTAGGTTGTAGATCAAGACTACCAGGTTATCATTGAGTTTTTTTGTTTTGTTTTGTTTTTTTGGTTGTCATAAAAGCTATCAATAGAAATACTTTGTATGATGTGAAATGCTTTGCCTTTTGAGGTAGCCTAAATGAGGATCTGTCATCTCCTTTCTTAGTACATATAGTCAGTAGGATTTACTCTCTTATTCTGCCTAATCAACTATCAGAAATAAACCTGGTTGTGCTTATTTCATAATTCCATCCCTATAGTATGTTCTCCTTTGTAGAACATACAATGCAATTGATTGATAACTCTTTTCTTTTTCTTTACCAAATAGTATTTATGAAATATATTTTTCATATTGTCATACTATTTTCTAAGGAATTGGTATAATTCCTGATTTTAAATGAAAAAATAAAATTTTTGTTTTCTGTGTTTCCATGTCTTGAAGCTATCATTTTATCATTAACATTTTAAACAAGAAAGAACTGATCAAACTTATTAAGAATCTTAGGGTTTTGCTTTTGAACTGTCATGACCATAGTACATTTTCTTTCTCTACATTTCTATGTATAGGGAATTATTTTCCTTTTAAAATAAGGCAACTGGACTACATCAAAAACAGCAAGATAAGAATTGCTTCAAGAAATTTTAAGCCTGTGCCTACTTTATGTCTCCCAAATTTGAAGTTATTTTAAAAAACACAGAAGGCAGTAGTAGTCATGCAAATTAACACAAAATTTGAATTCTGAAACTGAAGCTACCCATGCCATTACTATGAACTGAAAAGCTGTATCCAGTTCTAAGTGGAAAAGGTGACATTTGGGGAAAGAGAAAAATAAATAAATATTATATCTCTTTCATTTTTTCAAAATGTGATGTCTTAGATAACATCATCTTTTCAAAAAATTTTGTGTAAACTTGAATTGTTTCCTTGCTGTTATTTATTGAATTTTACTAAACGGTTAATAGTAAAACAGGAAAGTGAAAAATTTCCCACTTTTTTCATTATTAGTTTTTAAAATTAATTTTTTTATTTGAAAAGTAATAAGTGGCCGAAGTTTTTTTTTAACTAGTATAAAAGAGTGCAAATTAATTCTTCTCACTTTGTCCAAACTTCTTTTCTTTTCTCAGAGAACTTATTATTCGGTTTCCTATATATATCTCCAGAAATACAAATACCACTATTTAATACACAGAGCAAAATAATATTTTGTACCTTACTTTTTTTTATATACATTGATAGTTTTAAGTATATAACAACTACATTAAAATTTTTACTGTATCATTACTTTTACTCCCCACATAAATCTTATAATTTTCATTGTTAGAATCTTTATGTAAAGTTTTAATCACAAATGAATCATGGCTTATTCAAAGTCCCAGTGTAATTTAATACTTTGAATTCTATAGCATATGCCATTTACAAACAAAGCACTGTCATATATTTCATGTTACTCAATCCTCTCAAAAACCCTGTAAATAAAACCTAAGGATTGCGTGGTTTGTTATGGGTTTAATGAAGTTCAAATTTTTATCTTTCCTGAGCAACCTTTTCCTTGACTTCTGACTTTTTTCTAATTTCTAAGCACAAGCAGAGGCAGGTCTTCTCCTTTTGTCTTCCAAGTCCCCACCCCCACCCCCACCCCCCGCCCCTAGTCCCCCTCTCCAGAAAAACACACTCATAGACATGCACGTACTTTTTTAAAACCCAATGAATAGAGGTGCACTGGTTTTATCTTCTCTAGTTCCTGTGAAACTTTTGAGCTCTGTGAAAGGATCTTTCTCTTTGTAAAAAGAGACAAGCATTTAAGAAAACCTAACTAAATAGTCATTTCTTTTTAGTCCTATGCAAGAACATATTCAGACTAGTAAAATAGGAACATGTAAGCATCATATACAAATCTCTCTTAGTTTTTAAAAGATATGCTCAAATGCTGTCTACGGTGGTTCTGAGTCTTAGCTACGTATGGCTTTTGTGTCAGACCACTTTGCGTGCAGTAACCTGGTAGTAGTTGTTGTTGCTTGTATTATATTTTGAGTACCAATAGCATACTGGGTGCCACACCAGACACATCCCAGCCCTAGGGGCACAATTTGATTGACAGAAGCTATTCCCGTAGAATGGTAATAATTGCATAAAAGCCAAAGGAACTGAATTGAAATTTTTATCAATAGGTAACCTGAAATACCCTTTTGCTGGATAATGTTCTCCAAGTAAAAGTCTACTGAAGACTTTAGTTTCTTAGATACTACCTTTTAGGGTACTTACCTTTGCTAATATGTTAATAAACAAAAATATGCCAGCTAAGTGTGCTCGTGTAGAATGGGAAGGCCAACCAAGATCATGTCACCTGACTTTAACATAACTCCTTTTGCTTAACAGGCTTTTATTTGGCTTTTTAATAGGGGATGGAGGATACCTAGATATGAATTCTTTTTGTCCTACATACCTTAAGAACACTGCTAAAAAACCAGCAAATGAAAATACTAGTAAAAGTGATGATAGGATTTAAACTCTTACATTTACGTCTTAAATATAAAATGAGTTTAAACTTTGTGGGCCTAAGTTTCCTCTGTAAGCAGTGGTAATAGCACAAGTCTTACCTATTTAATAAGATGTCAGTGAAGGTCAAATAAATAATTACCTTTAAATAGGTCACTGAACAGATGATAAAAATGGTAACTAATTTTTAATGGTAACTAACTTTGTAAACTTTGTAAGTGCTGTTAGATCACATGGTGTGAAACATAGATCATTTTTCTATAAAGATTGTCTGAAATACATGTCAGTAGGGAAAGAGATGTAAGTGGAATAGAAAGGTAATTTTCATTTTATAGAAAAATAAATAACTGAAAATCTCAACTCTTCTTTCTCTGCAAACTGTCAGGTAACATCCAGTTGTCTGCCTCTTCAGAGGCATTTTAATAGAGCAGTTGCAGAGGCTGAGTGTAGGCTTTGGACATTCCTAGCTGTGGGGTTTTGGAAAAGTTGATGAACCTCTCTGTATCTCAGTTTATTTAACTGTAAAATGAGAATAATATCATGTCTGTACCACAGGAGTGTTGTGCAGTAGCACATGTGCTTAGAACAGTATTTGACATGTGTTAAGTTGTCATTATAGTTTTGTTGTTATGTATATGACATAAGCAGCAGCCAGAATTTTAGAAATCTATGACGTCAGAAATGTGTAACCATTTCCACCACAGGAAAAGGTCCCGAGCCATGTGTTATCATGTGGCCTCTCTACTTTATTCCTATGTAAGAAATAGTCTTCAAGCTTTCATACTAAATTCTCTAAAGAATTCTTCTCGTAACCAAGATTGGCAATGTTCTATAATTCTTATAGGGTGCTATTTAGTAGGTGTACTACACATATTGTGTATTATCCATAATTGCTTACTGAAAAAGTTCCTTATAGGCAGATAAATTATTTATTTGAAGTGGTAGTGATTTGAGGTGTTGAATCTTGCATTTTAACAATATTTGCTGATTTTCACCTGAAAAATGTTAATTGATCTTTATATAAAGTACTTCTTTTTTTACACTGTATTTTAGAGAATTGTATCTTAACTGTATGTGATTGTTCAGTTTTAAATTTTAATGGTTAATTATGAGTTTTCAGCTTCAGAAAGTTTAAGATGTTTTTATCACCCTGGAGCTGAAAAAGTACTTTAAGAAATCACTTGCCTACCTTCTTGCTCTTAGGCAAGGCGGTACCTAAAACATCACAGAAAGCTATGGTAATTATCTGTATGACTTTTTTAATCTAAAGAAAGAAGATCCTATAACTTGCCCTGAAGCAAGCTCAACACTACAAAAATATTTAAGTATTTAATTATACTGGAAGCTATGAAGTTGGGGTGTCAATATGAGGACCCGGATACCTCTTTACCCTTACTTTTCATATTCTTTTAGTTACCTGTAGGGGGAAAATTACTATAAAAAACACTTACTCCACTTGTTTCAAAAGCAGTAAATGTTTGTTAAAAGTGTTCTGTGGCACCATAATATGGAAGGGTAAGAAAACAAGTATATATTCTAACAATGCTATTTTACCTGTACAGGTAAAAGGTCCTGAGGGGTGTTACAGTAATTTCCAATTTACTTGATAGTGTTACAGATACCACAGCATTGAGAATTTATGCACACATTCAGAATAGATTTCCACGTTCTGGGATAGATTCCCAGAAATAGAATTGTTCGGTCAAAGGAGACATTTGTTTTATTTTGATGGTTTCAGTGCTAAAAGAATATCCTTGTAATAGGCTGTAACTGTTTATATTCCCAACAGCAGTGATTGAAATGCCTGTTTTTTCGATACCTTCAGCAACACTGGATATTACTAGACTTTTTAATTTTTGTCATTCTGATGGGTGAAAATGCTCTCCTTTATCATTTTAATATGCATTTCCTTGATAACTAGTGAACTTGAGCTCGTTATATGCTTATTGGCCGCTTAATGTTTTTCTGTGAATTGCCCGAGAATATCTACTGCCAATTTTTAATTGAAATGATTACATTTTCTTATTCATTTATAGACCTTTATGTATCCTATACACTGTTTTTTTATGTGTCTTGTGGATATCTTCTCTCTACCAGTCACTTTTCTTTTTACTATTACAAATGGTGTATTTTACTACATAGTAAGCTTTTGGTATTTATATATTCAAATTTGTGTCTTTTCTTTTATGCAGTGCAGTATAGTGGTTAAGAGTACGTATTGCAGAGCCAGATTTCCTGTGTTCATATTTCATTTCTTTTGCTTACTAGCTATGTAACCTTGGGCAAGTTACTTGATCTTTTTGTGGCTAAGTTTCCTATCTTTAAAATGAGGTAGTAATAGTATCTCATAGGATCATTGTGAGAAACAAATGAGAAATGACAGTTAAGCACTTAAGAGTAATGCCTGATGCAAAGTAAGTATTCTATAAAAGTAACTTCTATTGTTATTTCTTCTGGTTTTGTGCCTTTTTTGGAAAGATCTTCTGTGCCTGAAAATTATAAATTTATGTCACCACAGAAAAATTGAGTAGCATATGCAATTGGCGGATTATCATCAGAGCGTGGGATACATTTGCAGGGAAGGGCAGTTGGTGTTCTTCACATGGAATCAGAGACAGTGTCCCAAAGAGCTCTGCTATGTTAAAGAGTTTTAACTTTATCCTGGAAGCAGAGAAAAATCCTTGACAAATTATAAGCATGAAATGGTTGTATAAAGATTCCCACACTTCTTGGGACACCTGGGTGGCTCACTCGGTTGAGCATCTGACTTCTGCTTCAGATTCTCTGTCTCCCTCTCTCTCTGCCCCTTCCCCACTTGTTCTCTCTCTCTCTCTCTCTCTCTCTCTCTCTCTCAAAAATAAATAAACATTAAAAAATAAGAGATTCCCACACTTCTCAAATCACTATACAATAGTATTGGTACTGTTTGGGAGGAGGAAAAAGAGAGCTCCTCATCTCACTACAAAAGGAATTCCAAATAAGAAAGTTAACTGAAGACAATAAAATAATCCACACTAAAAGAGAAAAGAAGTGAATATTATTTTTTTTAAGTTTATTTATTTATTTTGAGAGAGAGGGAGAGAATGTAAGCAGGAGAGGAGCAGAGAAATAGAGGGAGAGAGATTCCTAAGCAGGTTCCCAGTTGTCACTGAAGAGCCCAACGCAGGACTCGATCTCAGGAACTGTGAGATTGTGACTCGAGCTGAAATCAACAGTTGGGTGCTTAACCAGCTGAGCCACCCAGGTGCCCCAGAAGTGAATATTGTTAAATCATTGAATGAAGAAGAACTTTTTAAGTTTCTGAGCAGTAGGGAAGAAATCACAGAGGAAAATATACATATATTTGTCTACATAAAAATCAAAACTGGGAAGCCTGGGTGGCTTAGTCAGTTAAGTGCCCGACTTCAGCTCAGGTCATGATCTCATTGTTCGTGAGTTTGAGCCCCATGTTGGGCTCTCTGCTGTCAGTGCAGAGTCCACTTTGGATCTTCTGTCTCTCTCTTTCTGCCTCTCCTCTGCTCTCCCTCTCTCTCTCAAAAATAAATAAAACACAAAAGCCCCTTCCCCCCCTCCCCAGTCAAAACTAATGTATATTTTAAAAATCATGTTGAGACTCACTGTTGGCTAAGGTTCACCTGTTGATGGGAGTATATGTTGGTATAACTTCTAGAGGACAAATGACAGTCATATAAAACACTTTAAAATGTGCATGTCTGAGCCAGTTATTCAACCAATAGAAATTTATATTAGTGAAATATTTAAGTATGAATGTAAAGAATTAACAGAAGATTTTTACATGGTTATTGCTTATACTGTAATATGAAAAATTAGAAACAACCTCAATTCCCCAAACATAGGATTAATTAAATTGTTATGTCCATAAAATGGACTGTTTATAGCCATTGTAAATGGCATCATGGTAAAATATTGGCAAAGAAGTGTATTCATCATATTTTAATGAAAAAAGTAGTTTACAAAAGAGTATGCACAACATATTCAATTTTTCTAAAAAATGACTACAAATAAACTAGAAAATCAATACAAGAATGGACTCACTCCATTATGGGATTATTGTGATTTTCAAATTTTTTTTACTTCTCTGTATTTTGTAATTATTTTTTTTTACGATGAACCCTGCATTATTTATGTAATAAGAAAAATGTAAGGTTTTTAAATTAGGAGATTAAGGGTCGCCTGGGTGGCTCAGTCGGTTAAGCGTCCAACTTTGGCTCAGGACATGATTTCGTGGTTTGTAGGTTTGAGCCCCGTGTCGGGCTCTGTGCTGACAGCTCAGAGCCTTGGAGCCCACTTTGGATTCTCTGTCTCCCTTTCTCTCTGCTCCTCCCCTGCTCACGCTCTGTCTGTCTCTCTCCTTCAAAAATAATAAACATTCAAAAAAAAATTTTTTTTAATTAGATTAAGGGGCACCTGGATGGCTCAGTCGGTTAAGCATCTGACTTTGGCTCAGGTCATGATCTCACGGTTCATGAGTTGGAGCCCCGTGTCAAGCTTTCTGCTGACAGCTCAGAGCCTGGAGCCTCCTTCAGATTCTGTGTTTCCCTCTTCTCTGCCCCTTCCCCGCTCACACTCTGTCTTTCTCTCTCAAACGTAAACATTAAAAACAATTTAATTAGGAGATTAAAAGACATATTAAAAGAAAATATATTTACAACAAATGTGGCAGACAAAAGGCTAATATTTTCAATATTTAAAGAACTCTAGAAGTCTCTTTTCCTTTTAAGAGCAATATCCAAATAGATAAATGGACAAAGGACTTAACTAGTTTTACAAAAGAAAAAATATCGACGGATAATAAACAAAGAAATATATTTAGGGTCATGAGTTATCAAAGAAATGCAAATTAAATGGGTGAAATACACGTTTTCTCTTAACAGCTTAGCAAAGATTTAAAAATAATAGTGCTGTAGTGGGTGTGATGAATGAGACTAGCAGTGTTGTATACTGTAGGTTATAAACCTTGGTATGATTTGTTTGGAAAGCATTCAAATACTTTACCCAAAAATTCTACTTCTAGGAATCTGTCCTACAAAACTGTCAGAAGTGCCAGAAATACTTTGCGCATAAAAATGTTCATTGCAGCATCATTTCTAAGTGACAAAAGTGAAGAGCTTAAATTTAAGTTCATTAATAGGAGGAAGTTATATAAATTTGTGGAATAACCACAATTCAGAATGATATGCAACTTCTAAAATTTAGGTTTATAAACTGTAATGTCAACTTTAAAAAAGCATAATTTTCAAATAGTGTCATCTCAACTATTTTTAAAGAACTAGAACAAATATGTCAAAATATTAGCAGTGGTTTCAACTAGTTGGTAAAGTTTTGAGTGATTCTTTTGTGTACTTTTTGTGTATTTATAATTTTCTGTGGTGAATTTTCTCATATCAGAAAAAAGGGTATAGCATTAAAACAAAAAGAGGATTACCCTCATAGAATTATGGAGAATGAAATCTAGGTGTGTGTAAGACTAGAGAAAGGTCAATGAATGCAGAGGCTATAGCAGTGGTCTCTTCACATGGTTGGAGATGGAAAGAATGGGTCCAGATTCTGGAGAGATTTAGCAGTTAGAGCCAACTTAGTTAGGTGAGCCCTGGGGTTGGGAGGCTTGATGGATGGTAGTACAATTCACATAGATGAGAACTCAGGGAAGAAACAGTTTAAGGGATGGAGATGATTCAGTTTGGCTATGTTGAGTCTGATTTGGATGAAAATAAACAACTCTGGACTAGGTCTGTCTAGTTATGAAACTTTGGGAGCCCTTATCAGCACACACATTCAAGTCCTGGCCATGAATGATATAATGCTTGGTTACCAGGGATTATGTTTAATCTAATGGATGAGTCTAATTCCCTTAAAACACTTACTGGAGACCAATTTAAAAATCTGGTAGTGTCGTTCCTTTTTAAGGTCAAAAAACTACATACAATAGTATCAGTAAATTTTTAGTGGCTTTCTTTAGGATTACAGGGGTAGGGGGTGATATAAACTGCCTTTTATCAATTTTGTAGTTGGTAGTAGATTTGACTTTGTATGTGTGTGTGTGTGTGTGTGTGTCTATGTATTTTACATTTGGACAGCCTACAATTTATTTAGACCTTTGACTTGAATACTTTAACTTGTACTTTATGTATATCTGGGGTTTCCTTCCATTTGAGAGGTTGAGGTTTTTTGGGTGTTTTTTTTTTTCAGAGGGAATTTAGATTTTATTCTAAAACTAATAATTTTTACAAATGTTTTTGAGTACATATCTCAACAGATTTTTAGTGCTGATTCTTTCCATTTACATTTGTGCTACCAAATTCTCTTCCATCCAACCATCTAGTTTGGTTATTTTAGCTGATATGGTTTCTAATTAAGTCTTTGTGGTTGAGAGAGTTCCTTGTGGCATGTCTGCTTTAGCATTTAATTGCTCCATGGAATCCAAATTAAATTCTGTAGTATTCCATTTGGTCTGCTGATGAAGCAAAGATCTTTTTAGCATGGACTGAGAAATGTGGTGCTTATGACAGCTCAAAGGACCAGCATCACAATTTTGAAAAAGTTAGAGGACTTTTTGATTTCTAACTTGACTCTTTATCACTTGAAAATAAAGTTTAAAGTGTTATCACAAAATTCAGTGAGAGACCGTCAGCCACATAATAGTCTCTCAAATAGGTATTTGTAGAATAAATAAAAGCAAAATTGTTGATTCTGATGTTGTACTGCATCAAATTATTTTGTTTTAGACAGAACAAAACAAAGTTTTTAGGTTGAATTTGAATGAAAAGTACCAGGAAGCAAGTGTGATAATTCCGTTAGGGGTGATATAAGGTGCTTTTGCATTGGGGGTGACAGGTTGTATTAAGAAACTTCTATGGTCCCTCCCAATTCCACATTATCTCATTTAACAGTTTTGGTTTGAGTCAGTAGAGAAGATGGTAATTTACACAAATATTTCAGTGTGTTCTTTACTGCAAATAAATCACATGGGCTAGAGGGTAAGATCTAATAACTGAGACTTTTAAGTGTCAGACACATCTTTAGAATGCTGTCCAGAGTTCTGTCTGTCCCTTCATCTCCTGGTGCCCTGATTCAGTGGTATAAAATCAGAATAGAATTTAGAGTCCTGATTGTCAAGAATGAACAGAATCGGGCATTAGACTGTGAGGCTCTGAAAGGTTCTATGCTGCAAGCATTAATTTATCATCAGATACTTAACTACCTGCTTAAGGTAATGGTGAAACATAGCATCTAAACAGACAAAATAAGAGAGAGTATTGGTTACAATGATAACTGCAGATTTAATCTGGATAGTTCCAATAAAATAAATTCTTGAACAATCCTAATAAGTCATTAAGAGTTTCTAAATTAAGAGCTTAGGTCATTGTGAGAGAAGTGAACTTTGTTGTGATGGCTATTTCTTTCTGGAAATGTTCAGTTCTATTCCTGTAAAATTCAAATGAGAATTTTGCTTCTGGCAGTGTGATGTGACTAGCTAGCATGGATAACTCCCCTATTGGAAAACAGTTAAAAACTTGGGTAAAATATGACCAAATGATCTTTGTAAATGCACTTCTTAAGTAACACAGATAGAAAGAACCCAAAGAAACTAAAAAAAAAATAAAAAAATAAAAAATAAATTGAAAGCAGGAAGTCTAGAAGATAAGTATTCATCATAGTTTTCCCAGTGAGGATTTCTACTGAAGCCATGATTTACTGCTTTTGCCTCTGCATGGAGATGCAGGAAGAGTCTAGCACTGGCCATGCCCACAAGATGGGAGGCCTAATAAAGTCCCTTTGTTGCACAAAGCTGATATCCCAGAGCTGTACCATCAGTGTAATGAACTCATTGCACAGAAGAAAACAATGAGGAAGATTGCCTCTTCGGTTCTTAGTATTAATAGGTAGAAGTGATATTGAAATTTTATAAATAGGAACTAGTCTTCTGTGGATTTCATTTATGTATGTTCTTGATGTTGTGATAAAACTATTATTTTTATTAAATTTCATCCCTTGAATATTAAGTCTTATTAATATTCTCTCTGACAAAATGGAAAGTATGCATAAAGTACTTACACTGCATTGCAAAGAGCAAAGTTACTTAAGCATTTGTGTGATTTGTTGAGTGGTAAACTAATCACCCTTTTTCCCTGGAACACCATTTTTACTTGAAAAAATGACTGACTTCTTATGTACACTTGGGTATTTAACAAACGTTTTCCTGAAACTGAACACAGTGATCTTGCTACTTAAAGTGACTGAAATTGTTTGTTCCCAATGATAAAATATGAGCTTTCAAGTGAAAGTTAGTATTTTGCAAAACTTATTTTCAACATGTTAAGCTTGATAATTTTCCAAGTGTTTAAAGATTTTTCTGATGGAATATGTACTGATATAAGCAAATGTGATTCCTTTGGTATTATATAATGGAATGTGTCAACATTTAAAATATCTGCATAAGGGTGCTTAGGTGGCTCAGTCAGTTGAGTGTCTGACTTTGGCTCAGGTCATGATCTTGCTGTTAGTGGATTTGAGCCCCATATGAGGCTCACTGCTGTCAGAGCAGAGCCCGCATTGGATCCCCTGTCCCCCTCTCTCTCTACTCCTGCCCTGCTCACTGGTGCTATCTCAAAAATAAAAACATTTAAAAAAATAGAATATCTGCATCATTCAGATAATCCGTATTTTCCAAAAGACTAAAGCATATGATGTTACAAAATTATGCATGAGTAAAAAACCCATTCAACATGCATGATTAGAGCATTGGATCTTAACAGAGTTTGAAAAGTTTGTGAAAAGTTTATTGATAGGGTTTCAGATTCCACGTTACTGTTAACTGTTAAGAAAATACCATTTGTAGAGTTTCGATATAGTAGGAAAGAAGAGCTCAAATTGTCTGAAAGGATCATTAAAATACTCCTATCTTTTCCAACTGTATATCTGTATGGGGCTGGGTTTTCTTCGTATACTTCAATCTAAATAGCATATCACACAGATTGAATATGAGAGTAGAGATGAGAATCTAGCTGTCTGTCAAATTGGACATTAGTGATATTTTAGAGTGATATAAACACATTGAAGAGATTTGTAAAAATATAAAACAGTGGCACTCTTCTTATTAAATTGTTTTGTATAGAGGGTATACAGAAAGCAACATGTCTGGATGGGTTCACTGATGAATTCTACCAAACATTTAAGGAAGTATACCAATTCTCTACAATCTCTTTTGGAGGATAGAAGCAGAAAAAATACTTACTAGCTTATTCTCTGAGGCCAACATTACCTTATACTAAAACCAAACAAAGACATTACAAGAAAACTATAGAGTAATACCTCTTAATGACATAGATGTAAAAATTCTCAACAAATTATTAGCAAATCAAATCCAAAAAAATGTGAGAATTATATGCCACAACCAAGTGGGATTTATCTCAGATATGCAAGTCTGGTTCAGTATTTCGATGAATGTAATCCACCACATCGGTATACTAAAACAGAAAAATCACAGGACTGTATCAGTAGATGCAGAAAAAGCATTTGACAAAATCTAACACCCATTAATGATAAAAATCAAAAATCTCAGCCAGCTAGGAATAGTGGAAAACTTCTTCGACTTCATAAAGAACATCTACAAAATCCCAACAGTTCACATCATGCTTTATGGTGAGAAACTCAAAACTTTCCCGCTAAGATCAAGTACCAGGCAAGGATGTCCTTTCACCACTTTTCTACATCATACTGTTAGTCCTTACTGATGAAATAAGACATGAAAAGAAAATAAAAAGTATACATATTGGGAAGTAAGATATGAAACTCTCTTTGTTCACAGAATACATGATCATCTATTTAGAAAACAAAAGAATCAACATAAAAACCTCCTGGAACTAACTGATTATAACAAGGTTGCAGAATGCAAGATTTATATATGGAAGTCATTTGCTTTCCTATATATCAACAATGAACAGTGAAATTTGAAATTAACACAATTTCATTTACATTAGCACCCCAAAAACCAGAATACTTAGGTATAAAGCTAACAAAATATGTACAAGATGTATATGAAAAATACTGTAAAATTCTGATGAATGAGATCAAAGAACTAAATGAGAGATATTCCATGTTCATGGATAGGAAGACTCAATATTGTCAAAATGTCAGTTCTTTTTAGCTTGACCTACAGATTCAATCATTCACGATGAAAATCCCAACAAAGTATTTTGTGGATATCAACAAACTGATTCTAAAGTTTATATGAAGAAGCATATGGAGAAGACTCAGAATAGCCAACACAATATTGAAGGAGAAGAACAAAGTTAGAGGACTGATACTACCTGAATTCAAGACTTACTATAAAGCTACAGTAATCACTACTGTGTGATACTGATGAAAGAAGAGACATCAGTGGAACAGAACACAGAACCTAAATATAGACCCCATAAATATAGTCAACTGATCTTTGACAAAGGAGTGAAACTAATGAAGCAAAGATAATCTTTTCAACAAATCGTGCTGGAACAACTGGACATCCATATGCAAAAAAAAAAAAAAAATGCATCTAGATAGACACTTTACACCCTTCACAAAAATTAACTCAAATTGTGACCTAATGTGATCTCAATGTGAAGTGCAAAACCGTAAAACTACTAGAAGATAACACAGGAGAAAACCTGGATGACATTGGGTATGGTGATGCCATTTTAGATAGAAAACAAAAGATATGATCCATGCAAGAAATAATGGATAATTTCATTGAATTTAAAAACTTGCCTTGTGACAGACAGCATCAAGAGAAGAAGAGAAGCAACAGACAGGGAGACAATACTTACAAAAGACACATCTGATAAAGGAGTGTTATCCAAAATATACAAAGAACAATACAAGAGCAAACAACCCAATTTAAAAAATGGGACATAAACCTTAAGAAACATTTAGCCAAAGAATACGTACAGATGGCAAACAGACATATGTCAAGATGCTCCACATCATGTCATCAGGGAACTGCAAATAAAAACAATGAGATACCACTATCCACCTTCCATAGAATGGCCAAAATCTGGAACACTGACAACACCCAGTGCTGGTGACGATGTGGACCAACATCTTTCATATGTTGCTGGTGGGAATGCAGAGTGCTACAGCTACTTGGAAGGGAGTTTGGTGGTTTCTTATAAAACTAAACGTAATGTTTCCATACAACCCAGCAGTCATACTACTTGGTATTTACCCAAACAAAATGAAAACCCTTGTCCACATAAAAACCTGCTCATGGATGTTTTATAGTAGCTTTATTCATAATTACTAAAATTTTGAAGCAGTTGAGGTGTCTTTCAAGAGATGAATGGATAAACTGGGGTACATGCAGCCAATGGAATATTATTTGGCACTAAAAAGAAGTGACCTATCAAGCCATGAAAAGACATAGGGGAACCTTAATGCATATTAGTAAATGAAAGGGGCTAATCTGAAAAGACTATGTAATTGTATGATTACAACTATGTGATGTTCTGGAAAAGGTAAAAATATGGAGAAAATAGATCACTTTTTTTGTTGTTGCCAACGGTGGGGAGTAGGGAAGATGAATAGGTGGAGCATAGAGGATGTTTAGGGCAGTAAAATATCATTTAATATTATAATGATAGATATGTGGCATTATACATTTGTCCAAACAAATAGAATGTACACCACCACAAGTGAACCCTAAGGTAAACTATGGATCTGGGGTGATTATGATACACCAGTGTAGGTTCATCCTTGGTAAACAGTGTAACATACTGGTTAGTCATGTTGATAATGGGATAGGCTCTGTATGTGTGTATGCTCAGGATTATATGGGAAATCTCTGTGCCTCTGTCTTGATTTTGTTGTACACCTAAAACTGCTCTAAAAAATAAAGTCTTTTAAAAAATATATTTATTCGTCATAAAAATATGTTAACATGAGTTTATTAGTTATGTTTGAGTGAATTAAATATTTTCTAAATTTCTTATATTTAATTTTTTTAATGAAGCAAATATTGATAGATGGAACCTACATAAAGGCTTCTTGTAGTTCTCAAAACATTTATTTATTTGTTTATTTATTTATGTTTATTTATTTTTAAAAAGAGAGAGAGACAGAGAGAGAGCATGAGAGGGGGAGGGGCAGAGAGCGAGAGAGACACAGAATCTGAAACAGGCTCCAATCTGTCAGCATAGAGCCAGATGTAGGGCTCAAACTCATGAACTGACAGATTATGACCTGACCTGAAGTTGGACACTTAACTGACTGAGCCACCCAGGTGCCCCTCTCAAAGCATTTAAAAGGGCCTTGAAATAAAAACTTTTGGGAACTGTTGATCTGCACTCTCCACTAAAGGACAGAGATCATCAGACTGGATTAAAAAATTTTCTGGCTATATGCTGTTTATAAGAGACAGTCCTAAAATAAAAGGAGGTTATTTCAGAAGGAAAAAAAGGAGCCTGAGAAGAAATGTTTGAGTAGCTTTTCAGTTCTTGCACGTATTTATTCCTTGATTTGTGTCCTTTAGAAAATGTTCCATGACCTTATATTTGACATTTCTACTGCCCTGCAGGTCCTTATCACGTAAGAAATTGAATGATTTGGCTCTATAGGCGATTCAGCAGTGTATGCCTACCAGTTAAATACTTTTTAAGGACCTATGGAACATGTATGAAATTGATCATGACTTAAGCCATGAAACTTGCCTCAATACATTTTGAAGGATTGAAATTAAGTAGATCCTATTCTGTGACCCCCAAATCAATGAAATTTAATCTATTACATAAAGATAAGTAGAGGGGATAAGTAGAGGGGTGGCAGTTAAGTCAATTAAACATCTGACTCTTGATCTCGGCTCAGGTCATGATCTTGCAGTTTGTGAGTTCAAGCCCTGCATCAAGCTCTGGGCTGATCACGCAGAACCTGCTTGGGATTCTCTCTCTTCTTCTTTCTGCCCTCTCCCGCTTGTGCTCTCTCTCTAAATAAATAAATAAATAAACATAAAAACAAGAAAGTAGAAAAACTCCATATAGTTGGAAAAAGGTTCTAAACATGAGTCAAAGAACTTGTAATGAAAAATTAGAAAATATTTAAATACAAGATAACAAAATAATTAATAATAAAATGTGAGGTATAGTTAAAATAGTACTTAGAGAAATATATAGTCCTAAATGCTTAGATCAGGAAAGAAGAAATGCTCAGAATTCAGGAGTTAAAATATACCTGAGGGAACTAGGAGGAAGGAAATAGTAAAAATGAGCGTAAACTACTAAAATAGAAAACATACTAGAAAGGATCAACAAAGCCAAAAGTTGTTGATTGGGAAAGCCCAAGGAAATTGACAGTTTCTAGCAAGAATTATCTAGAAACAAAAAAGAGCAGACACAAATGGTATTGGGAGTGTAAAGAGTACAAAACTATAGATTTTGCAGAAATTAAAATAATAAGAAGATTTTAAAATGTTTTATGTCACTAAATTTGAAGTCTTGGATGAAATGTGTAAATTCCAAGGGGGAAAATACTTATCCAAATTGACATTGGGAGACACGAAACACCTGAATACTTCTATAATCATTAAAGAAATTATATCTGTAATTAGAAACCTCTAAAAGAAAACAAGCTCAGATAACTTTGGATTTTTTCCAGGAATGTGGAGTTGCTTTAATTTTAGAAAATCTATTAAATTATCACATTAATAAGTTAAGGGTTTAAAAGATCTTAAATTATCCCAAAATATTTTTTTAAAGTGATAAAAGTTTAACACCTATATGTAAAAATAAAATTAGAAGTAGATTTAAAACCTCAAAGTCATAAGAGAACTTAATTTTATAAAGAGTAATATTTTTGAAAGAAGAAAAAGTAAACCTATAGGAAACATATTTTAGGATGAAAAATCAGAAGTATTCCCTTTTAAGATCGAGAATAATATAGGAATGACCCTCTTTACAATACCTAGTCAGAATCATGATGAGAACTCGATGTTGAACATAAGAAACACATCACAAAAATGTTAATGTTATTTCATTGTATCAAGTTAAGAAATATGTAAAACTAGACACTATATTCTTTTTTGACTTTTTATTGTGATAAAATCTACAAACAAAACTTACTTTTTAAAACATTTTTAAGTGTGCAGCTAGTTCTGTCGCATTAAGTGCACTCACAGTGTTGTACCCTTCACCACTATCTGTTTCAAGATTGTTTTCATTATACCAAATAGAAACTCTGTATCCATTAGACAGTAACTCTCCATGTCCCCTTCTCCCACGCCTGGTAATATCTACTCTACTTTCTGTCACTATATATTTGCGTATTCCTCATATAAGAGGAATCATAACAGTATTTGACCTTTTGTGTCTGGCTTATTTCACTTAGCATAATGTCCTCAAGTTTCATCCATGATGTATCATGTATCAGAATTTCATACCTCTTAAGGCTAATATTCTGTGGTATAGATATACCACATCTTGTTTATCCATTCATCAGCAACATGTTCTTTAGGGTTGCATACATAAGTAGTATTCTGTTTTGGAAAAGAGGAGAGAAGAAGTAATCCAAAATTCAAGGTGATAATCATCTCTGGATGATGGAAGGAAAGGGAGGCAATTCAGGAGAGGACATAGTAGTGTTCTATTTCTTTAGCTGGATGGTGGTACAGGATGTTCATTTTATTAGTCATTAAAATAGTACTTCTGTGTTTTATACTTCAGTATCTATAATGTATTTCACAATTGTAAAAAATCAACATTGCCATTAAGTTTAATTAAAGTATTAGTGCATGACAATCTTTTTAGAACATTTTGTTTAATAAAACTCTGAAAAATCATAAAATCAAAGTAGTGTTCCCCCACATCCCCCATCCTTGTATATAGGAGAAAGAGTTCAATTTCTAGCTTGTGGTTTATTTTATGTGACATTTTAATAGGTAGAGGAAGTCTGTCAAATATTTTAATAGGAGAGGTATTATATTAATCTTGGGATCCATAATAAATGAAACATGGTACTATGAACTATTCTGTAAGAAGACCCTAACTTGAATAATTTGGACAAGAGATATTCTCTCCAAATTCTTATGATATGAAAAAAAGAATAAACTAAATTTAACTAAATTTAATTAACTTGCTTGCTACCATTATGTTATATACCTGTTGTTGTTAGTTTGGGTGGGGTTTGGGGAAGTGGCAAGATTAGATACATGCTTTTTTGGTAAAATCTATAATGTTTAAAAATAGTTATAAAGAAGTCCCAAATCTTACAAAACTGTATTTATTTATTTTATACTCAGTTCATTCTTTACTAATAAAGTCATTATAGGGGCGCCTGGGTGGCTCAGTGGGTTAAGCGTCCGACTTCGGCTCAGGTCATGATCTCACGGTCTGTGAGTTCAAGCCCCGCGTTGGGCTCTGTGCTGACAGCTCAGAGCCTGCTTCAGATTCTGTGTCTCCCTCTCTCTCTGACCCTCCCCCATTCATGCTCTGTCTTTCTCTGTCTCAAAAATAAACATTTAAAAAAATTTTTTTTTAAATAAAGTCATTATAAATTTTTTCCCTTTTAAGCTATACAGAGAAAACATGTATTCACCTATTGCTCGTATGGTTATCACCTGAATGAGGGTGCACATTGAAGTGGAGAATTTGTTTTAGGTCTGGTAAGAATGTTGAGGGTCAATGCATAGATTTTAGTAACATAACTGCCTTACTTAAATTTTCTTTTTAAAAAAAAAATTTTTATTAAAAAAAAAAAAGGGGGCGCCTGGGTGGCGCAGTCGGTTAAGCGTCCGACTTCAGCCAGGTCACGATCTCGCGGTCCGTGAGTTCGAGCCCCGCGTCAGGCTCCGGGCTGATGGCTCAGAGCCTGGAGCCTGTTTCCGATTCTGTGTCTCCCTCTCTCTCTGCCCCTCCCCCGTTCATGCTGTGTCTCTCTCTGTCCCAAAAATAAATAAACGTTGAAAAAAAAATTTATTAAAAAAAAATTTTCTTTTTACTGTTTATTTTTGAGAGAGAGAGAGGAGAGAGAGAGAGCAAGTGGGGGAGGGACAGAGAGAGAGAGAGAGAGAGAGAGAGGGAAACATAGAATCTGAAACAGGTTCCAGGCTCTGAGCTGTCAGCACTGAGCCTGACGTGGGGCTCAAACTTGGGAATCGCTAGATCATGACCTAGGCCAAAGTCGGATGCTTAACTGACTGAACCACTCAGGCGCCCCCATAGCTGCATTACTTTAAACATCCTGCATTGAGTTATGTTTATTTATTTTCCTAATTTCAAGATTGGTGATCCAGGAAGGATTACTTGTAACATTCGTGTAATAAATCAGGTCAAGTGGTCAATAAATATTAATAATAAATACTATTTATTAAGTACCTACCGTATGCTAAAAACTCTACTAGATATTTTAGTATATTGTTATAAGAGTTTCTCCAGGACATGTATCTAAGATGGATATTATTGCTGAGTTGTAAGATATGCATGTGTTCCACTTTACAAGGTAATGTCAACTTGCTTTCCAAAGCAGCTATATCAGTTAGAACTTTCTCCTGCAGTGTAAGAGAGTTTGTTTGCATTGTTCCCCATTTTTATCATCACTTGGTATTGTCCGGCTTTTAAAAATATTTGTCAATCTGGGGCACCTGGGTGGCTCAGTCAGTTGAGCATCTGACTTCAGCTCAGGTCATGATCTCGCAGTTTGTGGGTTCAAGCCCCGTGTTAGGCTCTGTGCTGACAGCTCAGAGCCTGGAGACTGCTTCGGATTCTGTGTCTCCCTCTCTCTCTGCCCCTCCCCTGCTCATGCTCTGTCTCTCTCTGTCTCACTCTGTCTCAAAAATAAAGATAAACATTAAAAAAAATTAAAAAAAATATTTGTCAATCTGACAGTGTGAAACTAAGGCTCAGATACATGAAGAAACGGGCCAGAGATTAACCAATGAATAAATGCTGGTGTTACATTCAAATGCAGGTTTGCCTGATGGCAACTACAATAGGCTGGATTTCAAAGAAATGGAAATATATAGGCTAAGTCGTTTTTATAACAGAGAATACTTAGGAAAAATGAAAGTGATATTTCTTAAGCAAAAATGATTATATTATGTAAGAACTTTCTGAGGGGAAGTATTTCTGAAAGTGTGATTTTAGATTAACTGGATTAGAATCACCTGGTAGTAGTGGTGAGTGTGTGGGAGGGGTGGGCTGGGAGTAGAGAAGGGAGGTACATATTATTTTTAGAAATGTAGCAGATTCCTGAGCCTATCTCTGGTTTTGCTAATTTAAGATCTCTGGGGATAGGATCCAGTCATCTAAATTGTCTAAAGCTCTCTTACTTTTATTTTTGTTTTTTAGTAAACACTAAAGTTAACTTTGGCTTTAGGAGTTTTGAAGTAATTCCTCAAATATTGTCAGATTCACATACAAACATGTATGAACGTAGGCCAGGAGACAGAAACTTAGTCTTACATATATGTGAACACTCACTGACTTTGTCATTGTTCTTTCTTTCTCTTAAAATTCCTTTTACTATTTTTTCTCTCGTTTCTGTTCCCTTCTGTACCTTGCCCGACATGAAATAGCATTAGGACTCTGGCAGCAGTAAGAGTAATTCTAAATTCTCTCTGCCTGGCTGGCCCCTACTCCTTTGTGGAAGGACTATAAGATGCAAAAGACACGCTCGTCTCACACTGCAATCGCTTATTTCATTCCTCTTTATAGAACTGATGATAGCGGTGATATCACTTGTGGGCTGGTAAAGACTTAGACTCGGTTGTAAAAAGTGGAGATTCATGGAGCTGAGGTAGAGCTGTGAAAGATCCTTAAAGAGGAAAACAATGTGGGAGCTTGGTGGAGAATTACTAGAAATACAGTTCAGACCTCTTTTCCCAGCACAGACTGTAGTGAGATCCTGCGTTAACAATAGAAATGGATATTGTAGACTCAAAAGACTGTTCTGCTCACCTGTCCAGACCTTACAAAGGGCTGTTTTCATTGTTGCTGAGCAAGTAAATACTTAAAGTGGTACAACTAAATATGGTTAGAATTTAGTAGCTTTTATTTTCTGTTGTTTCAGAGACTGATATACCAAAAAGTTAAAAACTGCTTGAGTTCAGCAGAAAACCCTTCTACAAAATTTTTATCTAAAAAATGAATTTGAATGTTAATCGTCAGAACTCTAGATTTTATAGCAATTATCCTTAAATTGAGCTTTCAAAATTATGCTCATTTCCAAGTTACCTTAATTTTTATAGTTTATTTGGTTATAAAAAATAATTATTATTAGGGGATTAGTGTCATACTTTGTGAAACAGATTTGTTTAAAAAATCTGAAAATAATGTGTGGCAGTTTGTATGTCATGCTTCCAAAACAGAGGCTTTAAATCCTATATTATATGTAAAAGTTGTTAGCTATTCTAAAGGTACAATAAGAGATTATTGTTCATATCAGTGTAATAAATTGATACTACCTGATCATACTTTTTCATTTTGCACATTGTCAGAACCTTGGACCTTAATCTTATTCTTTGATTGACAGTAGCGACCAGGGAAAGAACACTTGTATTGTTTGGGATAGTCACATCTGTTCAACTTGATTCAGTTGAGGGTATTTGCATATTCTTAAGTATTTCTTCTGAGAGGGCTTAAATCCTTCTCAAGTGCTTGATGCATTTTTGAAATTCATTCATAAGGTATCTACATGCACTAATAGCTCTGTATAATATTGCTGTGCATAATCTGACAGATAAGACCACATTTTAAAACAAGGTATTCTTTAGGGATGCTACATTACATTTTTTACTTGTCCTGCTGGCAGAAATGTCAATTTTTTTCTAAGAGCCTGGCTTAATGTTTTGATTAAATTAGTATATCTTTATTTTAGGCAGGTTTGTCAATCAGAAGACAAATAAAATAAAGATTTATTAAGTAATAATTCAAAGGTTAATGGTAGTTTTTCCAGCCTTGGTTGGAAAATTGAATAATTTTATAGAAAACCATTGTAGAGCTTAAATGGATTTCTGTTTAGTCTCCTTATTTTATAGGGATGTTTAGTGAGGCTTGTTTACTTACTCAGGGTCACACAGCTTGAAAATTAGGCCTTATTTTAGATCTGAACTCCAAACCAGTAAATCCTAAGGAATGCTGGTGTATGACCTCTGGTTTACATTAATGATGTCATATGAACTCTGGTTTACTTTATTTACAAATTATCCTCATCTAAAATGTTCCCTTGCCATTAGAACACGTAGTAAAGGATTACGTCTTAATCATCTTCATATCTCTCTTGAATCAACAACGTGTCTTATACATAGGTAATGCCCAATCATTATTTTGCTGTTTTGTTTTCACTGTTCTCCTAGGCTATTATTCTATTAAGGATAATTTTGAAATGAGATAGCTTATTTCTAGAATGTTAAGTACCCTTGATAGCAAATAGGTGTTATTTTGTATTCATTTCTGATGAATTGGTAGTCTCTGTTTGGAGAATTTTGAGACCTGCTAGAATCGCTTGGCAGTGTCTGCCACAGACATAGCATCAGAGAAACCAACGGTTTCTTCCTTGATATATGTGATCTTAAGGGAGGGAGAGAGAACTGTGGAGTGGAGTGATCAAAAAAGGCCCTAGGAAGAAATAAGGCTCAGATTAGAGGATAGATAGAACTCAGATACTGTAGTAAAAACGAGACACAATGCCACAGAGGCTGGAAGTTCTATAAAAATGGTAGGCATTCAAAAAGGAGAAATACCATTAATTACATTAAATAGAATGAAAGGAAGGAAAACAGTTGTCGAGTACTTTTGATACCTATCTCTGTGTTCTATCCTCTTTTTAGAGGAATTCTGGAGGCTTTCTGTCCTAGTTTCCATTCCTTGCTTTCCCTTTTCTGACATATTTAGAGTTGTTTTAGTTTATTTCTACCTCGGCCAGCTCTCTCCAATTTATGTCTGCCTTATTTAAAGATGTAAAAGTTGCAATATAACTTCATCACAATTTTATTTCAATATTGTGTTACAGGAATACATTGGGGAAGGAAGTTTCAATTGTTATTTAATCATGTTATTTAAATAGTGTTTTAAAATATTTGGGTGTAAAATAAATAACTCCAAAATTCCAAATTATATTTTATCTTCCAGGAATCCCCTTCTGGTCGAAGGAAAGCTCTGGCTACTAGCAGCATCAACATGAAACAGTATGCAAGCCCTATGCCAACTCAGACTGATGTCAAGTTAAAATTCAAGCCATTGTCTAAAAAAGTTGTATCTGCCACTCTCCAGTTTTCATTATCTTGCATTTTCCTTCGGGAAGGAAAAGCCACGTAAGTTTCTTTTGTCAAAAAGACAAGCTGCTTCTCAGTGTGTTTAAAAACTGTATGTAAACAGCTTTTGACTTAGTAGACTGGCAACAGTTGAGAATATCCTACTGCATACCAGTCATTCTTGCCATTCTTTGTTTCAGAGGCTGAATTAAATGAACTCCTTGGTGTATATAGTCTCTTGACTCTAGAGAATGAACAATAATATAAAAATGATATTATAGCAAGTTCCAAATTTTATATTGTGTATTATAGGGTGCCATCCATGTTTGTTTTGTATTAATTGTCTTTAGTGTAAGTAGTTGTACTCTGAAGTACAGACAGTTCAGTTTGTAGAGCTGTTTGATGCAGCTGAGATATAAGAGGAACCCAAGATGAAAAGTTCAGGATAAGAGGGATGAAAGAACTAAAGGGACTTTTACCAATTCATGTTCTTTGGCCCGGCCTTCCAAAAGTTGTATAGCAAAGTACAATTTTCTATATAATTATCCTTTTAAGCAATCACTTTGTAAGTACTGAATAGGCATTGCACAAAGGTAATTCCTACACCAGTTCTGATCTCCTAAGTGTAAAATTCTAACTGTATGAAATGAGGAAAACATGCCTGGAACAGGAAAAATGTAACATTTACCATGCTTGTTGCATACATTCAAGTCAAGGATGAGTGTATGTTTGGGGTGTAATGAAAGGGTTAGTACTTACTTGGAGAGGAAGATCAGGGAGGGAAGAAATGGAAATTCTAAGCCTGGATTTGAAAGGTGAGAGAAGGAAGCCAGCTATGAACATTTCGATCCAATCTGAATCATAGTTCTAAATGTATTTGAGCCAGTGGAATGTGGTTACTATATTTGGCCATGTCTACTTGACTGATTAGACTGGATTCTGTGCGTCAGTCAAAATGAGATGTTTGGCACTCATCTACAGGGCAGCAAATGACTTGGTAGATAACTGTAAGCCTCATCTCTGGAAAGTTGGCTTTTGAGTGAGTGTGGCAGAGGGACAGTGCAGAATGGAAGCAATCAGTCTTTCATCTCAGGACCTTAAATTTTAGACTTAAATACTGAGAACCTAAAAATAAAGATCTTACCCTGAAGTTCAAGCCATAATGAAAGGAAAGAAAACAGGAAGAAAAGAGAAAACAAAATCAGAGAAGATCCTTTGAATGTGGACTCCTTTCCACTGGGCAGAAGCAGTAAGTGAATCAGCACCATCCATCCCTGGGAGAATCTGGGAAATTCAGTCAAACCAAATGTCTCAATTCCAGTGGAAATTTCTCTTAAAACACCCTAAACTCCCTCTCTGCCTCCACACTCCTTGCCTCCTAACCTTTCATAGAGAAAAATGTTCAAGGTTAAAGTATGAGGAAATTACAGAGGTAAAATTAAGCAAGTTAACATTTCAAGAGTAATGGTATATCTTAAAATTATCCCTCATTGACAGGTGAGCAATTTGTATAGCATTCATATAAGGTAATACAACTTTTTTTGTTCATGCAGACTTGATATCACTACATTTATTTTTAAAAGGGGAAATGGTTATGTCAACTGTAGGCTTACATGAGATAAAATGCAAAGAATTTCAAAAACCAGTTTAGTCTGCATAGTTGTACTATATTTAGAAAATAAGTGAATGTTAACAAACATTTCTTTACAAAAGAGTTTTCTTGTTTTGTTTCTTTTATTGTAGTTAGAACGTGGGAAACAGTATCTTAATTTGAAATTCTGAATTTTAGGGAAGAATATCAGATTGAAATTTAGTTTGCATGTAATGTGTTAGAAATGTGTTTTACTCACGGTAGTTTATTTGAAATTTAAGGTGAAAATGATATTTCAGGAAAACTTCATTATTTGATTTGTTTAGAGTAAGGTAAACTTTATATACTTATATTTAAAATACTTCAAGATAAAAAAACATTTTTACATTTTATCCAGTATATGGTATTTAACTTATAGTCAATCCAGGTCATTTTTCATTTTGTAATTTTTAAAAATGCTGTTCCAAAACTGAGGGTTGATGGGGGGGTGGGTGATGGGTACTGAGGAGGGCATCTTTTGGGATGAGCACTGGGTGTTGTATGGAAACCAATTTGACAATAAATTTCATATATTGAAAAAAAAAATGCTGTTCCAGTAGTTCTTTCACTTTTGGGAAGTTATGGCCCCTTTGAGAAAAATGCGCATTTAAATAAGATTTACGTATAAATTTACAGTGGTTTACCATTTCTTTTTCCTCCTACCCACAAAACCAAAAGGGTTCATGGATTTCAGATTAAGAATTTCTATTCTAATTTATTTTGAAAACTTGAATATTTTAAAGTCTAGATCTTATTGATTTGCAAACTATCTCACTGTTTTATGAAACAAGTTTTTATTTCCAGACTTAATGATTAGGAACCCACACTTTAATCCTGTGAAGAAAATTTTAGTCTTCCATAGATGGCAGCAAAGAGTTAAACTAACTCCTAACTAGTTAGTTTTTAATCTAGTTTGCTTTTTACTGATTAAACATGCCATTTAAAAATTAATGAATATGACTATTTAGGTTTTTCAGTAGTCTTGTACAACTATTTAAAAGGGCTCATTAATATTTAGAAAAAAGACTATATTATTATTTTCTTAAACTTTTTTCAAACAATGTCATTTAATGAACTGTGTATTAAATTTGAAATCATTGATGTAGGGATGAAGACATGCAAAGTTTGGCTAGTTTGATGAGTATGAAGCAGGCTGACATCGGCAATTTAGATGACTTTGAAGAAGATAATGAAGAAGATGATGAGAACCGAGTGAACCAAGAGGAAAAGGCAGCAAAAATTACAGGTTGGTTTTATTAGCATTAAGCTAAAAGTTTATCTTTTTTTCTTGAGAAGTTGAAAACTCAGTTTTCCAGGAAAAAAGAATGCTGCTAGAGTATTTTTTCTTCCGTAAGCCTTTTAATATGCCATTTAGCTCTCTGAAAACTTTATGTGCTGATGGTTAATAACAGATTTTCATAATTTATTTTTTTTTCTTTTTTTTTTTTTTTCTTTTTTTTCCAACGTTTATTTATTTTTAAGACAGAGCATGAACGGGGGAGGGGCAGAGAGAGAGGGAGACACAGAATCAGAAACAGGCTCCAGGCTCTGAGCCATCAGCCCAGAGCCTGACGCGGGGCTCGAACTCCCGGACCACGAGATCGTGACCTGGCTGAAGTCGGACGCTTAACCGACTGCGCCACCCAGGCGCCCCCAGATTTTCATAATTTAAAATGCAGTCCAAGCTTAGTCAAGAAAGCATAAAACTTTACTGGAACTACTGATTATAGTATAAAGTGGCCTAAATATGTTCACACTTCTTATGTCATTGTATGGATGAACCTTCTTATAAGTAAAGATCTGCCTTAAGGGTGGCATGACAAAATGCATTGGTTACTGTTTCCTAGCTCATGTACATTTATTCACATAAATTATGTGCACATTCTTTGGTTTGGATTTGTATATATCTCATGTATCCTTATATCTAGAAGATTCCATGCAAGTATTCCTTATAGCTGGCTTGGTCAAACTACTTAAGATGATTAAATATTTAGAATCTTTTGTATTGATTGGGCAATAAATATTTATTGATAATCTATCACCTTAAGGAATTGATGTCATACCTTTATTATTGGAGTGAGAATCAAGCGCTGTGTACATACTCCTTTCAGCTAATGAAGTGTCCTAAATTTCTATAATGAGATCCCTACACTTCTATCATCTAGGTGATATGTTTCCAAATTCATGGGGCACTTTGGCAGTCATCTCTTGGCTTAGCCTCAACTCTTACTGTTATATGGGGAATTTCCATTGATCATATGACACATTTAACTCCTTAGCCAAAAACTTTCTTGACTTTCTCAATTCTAGTGATGTTCACTTTCACTCCACTTCTAGAAGTTTATTATAAGGAATTGATTAGACTTATATGCAAAGGTGTATGTTTTGTCCTGTGTAAATTTTATAAATTATTAATTTCTAGTTTATGACTGCTGTTTTGATTTCTTAATTAACTCAAGGGTTGTTTAGGAGAGTGGGTTTTATCATGGACTTTTTTATTTTTAGTTACCAGTTTAATTTTATTTAAATAAGATGCTGAAGCCTTTCAAATTTCAATTTCATATGAGTGAGGGTTTTTTTCTTTGTAGTCTAGATACATGATCTATTTTTGTAAATTTTCTTTTAAGTATCTTTTTATATATATTTTCTATTTGTTGGATTCAGCATGTATTTATTAGGCCAAACTTTAAATTTATATTATTTAGTTATTTATAGTCTTATTCTTTTTGTGTAGTTCATCTTTGAAATACTAAGAACTTCAATGCTAAATTCTTTAGTGCATAAAAATTAATTTTCTAATAGTTTCATTATGGATTGTAATTTGGTCAGTCTGCCCCACTTTATGCCTCTTGCCGTGAAATTTTGTCTGGTGTTGATATTTTAACTCATGCTTTCTTTATATTTGTATTTTCCTAGTGTATTTATCACTTTATTTTTAACCTGTATTAAGTACTTCTCTTATAAACAGTATTTGGTTTATCTATCTTTATATTCTTTGCCCTTAATAGTTACATTTTTTTGATAACTGCATACTTAATTTCACTTACATTACTTTATCCTTTTATTTGGGAATTTTCTTATTATTTTTTTCCATTCACACCTTAAAATTTACCATTCTCAAATGTTCTTTATTTAAGCATTTTTAAATAGAGTTATTTGGAAGCTATACATTCTGTTTTCATTTTAGTCTGCTATCATCTAAGATAAAAAAGCCAGACAGATAAATGAATGAACCTGTATTTCTCTACCAACATTAAAAATAAAACAGTTGTGCTTGGCTGGCTAAGTCAGTTGAGCAAGTGACTCTTGATCTCAGGGTTGTGAGTTTGAGCCCCACGTTAAGTATAGAGATTACTTAAAAATAAAATATTTAAAATAAATAAATAAAACAGAACGTATTGACTCACCTCATGTAAGATGAGAGAGTCAATATTTTTTTTTTATTTAAACCCCTCCCAGCTGTTATTTTTATTTGAGTAAATTTTGGGGTTCTTCTTTCAATAATAAATGCAGACATTTGCATTAAGTTAAAAATTTTTTTTTAACTTTTATTTATTACTGAGAGACAGAGAGAGACAGGGCATGAGCATGGGAGGGGAAGAGAGAGGGGGAGACACAGGATCTGAAGCAGGCTCCAGGCTCTGAGCTGTCAGCACAGAGCCTGACATGGGGCTCGAACCCACAAACCACAAGATGATGACCTGAGCCGAAGTCGGACGCTCAACCTACTGAGCCACCCAGGCGCCCCTGCATTATGTTTATAATCATTTCAGCAACAATTATATGATACTTTTTAAAATGCCCTGTCTTTCCTATCTTTGAGTTCTTTGTTTTATTTCGGTGGCTGAAGTACTTCAGGAAAGGTAAGTTAGTAACCTTTCTCTACTGCCACCAATGACTTTTTACTTATCCTTTAAATTTTAATAATATTGACACATACTCTGAGAAACCTTTCATGCCCACTCCCTCTTAAGCTTGACCATTCTATCCCTTAGGCTACTACTGTACTATTTACAAATGCAGACATTTTCTTGCAGCATGAATGTTTATAACTGCTGTGAGATATAATTTGATCTTTTAAATGGAGAATATGGTTTGTTCTTTGTGAATGACTTTTGATTAAAACTAAATCTCAATTAGGCCCTAGTACCATAAATAGGAAATTTTAAAACCCCACAGTTTTATAATTGTTTTGAGCAATGTTGTACTACTTTGATCACAGTAATGGGGAAAAAAGGTGGTAACAGTATGTCGGAAGTTCTTTGCTATTATCGAAAGGGAAAGAAAGGACATTATTTTTGAGTAAATTATAGATATAATGAAAACAATTATAATCAGATTTTATTGTCTTAGTCTGTTGGGGCTGCTATAACAAAATACCTTGGATGGGTAGTTTATAAGCAACTTAAATTTATTTCCCACAGTTTTGGAGACTGGAAGTCTGAGATCAGGGTGCCAGCATGGTTAGATGAGGGCCCTCTTCTGGGTCACAGACTTCTCATTGTATTCCTCACATGGTGGAAGGGGCAAAGGATCTCTCTGGGCCCCTTTTAGAAGGACATTAATCTTATTCATGAGAGCTCTGCCCTATGACCTAATCTTCTCTCAAAGGCCTTACCTCCTAATACCATCACACTGAGAATTAAGATTTAAACATGAATCTGGGGTGGGGGGGGGCACAAATATTCAGACCATAGTATCCCTTATTGCTTAAAAATACACATACACCTTATTTTCTAAAATTCCTGTAGAAGAAATAATTTTCTTTTAGATAGTCTAAAATTCTCTGACCCTAATTGAAGAAATTATTTTAATGCAACTTGTGATGATCCAAGGTTTCTTTGGAATTCTACTATTTTCTGTTATTATTTTATGTATGTATTTCTTTTCCCTGTTTCATGAAATTCCTTCAAGGTAGAGACTATGTTGTAACTGTTCTTTTTATCACTCGCTTCTGGCACATTGTCTGGAACATATTGAGAATTTAAGATGTGCTAACTGAAAGGTCATAAATCAATGAAGGGACTTCTTTCTCATATTATAGCCCATACTAATCACTCTGGCTTATTATCTTGTTCCATTTATTTAACCTTTACTCATATACGACCTTATCCAAGGTTGCATGGTCCCATTTTATGGAAAGCATGTGATCTTGGAGGACACATAATTCAAACCTTAAATAATTCAAGACTAGTTTTCCAAAAGTTATGAATTCAAAATGTATATTGAGGGAGAAGGGGTAGATGGGGACAGTGGTGATTAGATGCATGCTCTTAAGTAAATCCAGTCATTATAACATTTTTGCTTTGATGTTACATTTTTTTTTCTCTATTATATTTCCAGAGTACAGTCACTTAAATTAATAGCACAGCATGTTATGGCAGTTGTTTGGCTTCCTTAGTTGCATTTTTTAGCACATGTAAATTCCATTCCAAAGTTATTATCTTTCAGGAATTTTTTTTAGCACCAGCACTACCACTCTAAAAATGTTTGGGTAAAGTAGTTTTAAGATAGTTAAAAATATATTAAAATTTAACAACAGTAATGTTAAAGCAATAGGTTAAGACTAAACAAAATGAATGCATTTTATAAACATGGTACAAATAAAGTATGGTGGGTATTTTTATTTACCAACTAAAGTGGCAGTAATTTAAACACAGCTTATATTTGCTGTTCCTTGCAGCTTTGGAATTGCTAACAGAATGTTTATGGAGGAAAAAATCATTATTTAAAAAATTGCCTCTATTAATGATATCTTTATATTGCAATAGAAATGCGTAAAATGCAATCACATATCGATAAAAATTGTATGGCTTTATTATTTCCCCAACTAAGCTGTAAACTTCTTGAGGGAACAAGACTGTTACAATTATTTTGTGATACCTTAGATTAACACCTAGAAGCTATTCATTTAATCAGTGATATGGAATATTACTGTAAAATCAATAGTAATTAACAAAATATGTCTTCTGAAATTACAGTCTTTGCTAGAAGGTAAACATAAATCCATGATACCTATACTTGGATTGATCAAAAATCCTTACCCTGTTCCACCTGGGCCAAATTCACTTCTAACTGGAAACATTTTGGGATTGGCTCTTAGGAACCTTTTACTGATAGTGTTATATATAGGTGCATTCTACAGAGGTACAGCACCAGTGAATGGGCAAGAGAATTTTGAATTGCAGTTAGAAAAACTGCAGTTTGAAATGTAGTGGGAGTAATAGACCTTGGAGATGGAGAAACAAAGCCCATTAATAGAAAGTTTATTATAGCCAGTCAGTATTAGAAAACATATATAGTTTTAAAACAGTCAGTGCCTCCATCTATATGGCATCCTCACAGTGCTTGAACCAGTATTTGGTAATATGACCATCTTTGATATTGAATTTCTGAATACATATCAACAAGAGGAAAAAGGAAAGATTCCTCCGTAAATAACAATGTCTTACTGAAAATCAGGTTCAACTGAAGCATTTTTTATAGGAAGGCATTATCGGAGAATTCAGACATTATGAAATATCTGAAAGATCCCAGTATACCTAAAGCTGTTGGAAAGGTAACCAAGGATTCTACATAGGTTCATCTAGACCTATACAGGTAACATAAGCCAGACTAAGCATTAGATTCACTTGGAAGGATATTGGAAACATAGTAGCATGCCAGCAGAGCATTCCTTTTTCACTGGAGTCCTCACAGCATCCGAGGTGCTATTCTTTGACCTCTGTCTCACATGATAGCTTGTGTACAAGGAGACAAGATCCACATAGTTAGAAGCAGGGATTGCCTTGGTTTAAAGTCCATTCTGCAGAAGAGCTGGTATCTTTTGAAACGGTTAAATAGGTATAGTTTTCAGAGTCCCTGTAAGAGACATACCTAGTTACAAGAGTCCACAATTTTCTGAGCCCAAAACTGTGGCTTTCCATCAAATATATAGTCTATTCAGAGTCTTTCCATCCAAAAGTAGTTTATAAATCAAGCTTCATTTTTACCATAAGCACTGGTGTTTATTAATCCCTTTCCTATTGTTTGTAATGTTAATTTGGGAGGAGGAAGAATGACATATTGACCAACTTCAGAGGATATAATCTTAAGCACCCATGGTAGTAGAAGAGATAACAGTTCATATTTGAAGAGCTAAAGTTGATTATGGTATGTCTCAGTCCTCTGAGATTATAATGTCCTACTGCTAAGACTTGTGAATGGGTAAAAATTGGTCTACCTCCTTTGAGTAGAAGGACTGTCAGGATGAACTTGGGACTCTGGTCAGAGAATACATCCATTAATTTGTTTCTGGTTTTTACCTGACCATTTACTCTCCAGTACCTAGGATACTCATGAACCAAATCATAGGTTTGCTGTGGAGTGTATAAAGTGATAGAATAAAAATAGTCACCTATTTTGGAGGTCTGTGTAAAGGATAGGGATTTCTGGGATACTGCATCTATTATTTTGGTATTAATAAGGCTGGAAAACAGGGTAGAATCAGAGAGTTGGAACGTTTATGATCCCTTGAGCTAAAAAATTGAGCGGCACCTGGATGGCTCAGTTGGTTAAGCGTCCGACTTCGGCTCAGGTCATGATCTCATGGTCCGTGAGTTCAAGCCCCGCCTCGGGCTCTGTGCTGACAGCTCAGAGCCTGGAGCCTGCTTCAGATTCTATGTCTCCCTCTCTCTCTCTGCCCCTCCCCTGTTCATGCTCTGTCTCTCTCTGTCTCAAAAATAAATAAACATTAAAAAAAATTTAAAAATTGATAAGGCATCACAGCTACTTCCTTTTTAAAGGAATTTGATAGATGGAAGACAGTAAGAATAGCTTTTCCTAGTATTTAGAAGTCACATATGTCAACTCAGAGACTAGAAGTAGCAGAAGACACAGATTCCAAATTTAACCTGCTTTCTGTGTCACTCTTAAACCCTAATCCTGCTTTGCTTTTACTAATGACAACTGATCAGAATTCTCTAGGCCCCCCTGCCTCCCTAGGAGACTCCAGGAGAGTTCTGGTGACAGGGCCAGATTGGAAGTGAGAGCTCCAAAGAAAAAGTTAGCTCTCCAGTATTTAGGGGAAGAACCAGGGGACAATGAATATTCTAAGTACCAGTATGCATTCTTTGAGGATTTGTCCCAGGAATGCACAGTTGATTTAACCATAACAGAATAAAGGAGAAAAACCATATAATCATCTCAATAGGTATATAAAGGAGTATTTGACAAAATTCCATACTGAGTTTCTCAGCAAGGTTTCAGTGTAAGGGAATTTCTTCATTTTGGTAAAGAACATCTGTGAAAAGCTACAGCTAAAATCATATGTAATGGTGAAATACTGAATACTTTCCTCCTAAGACTGGGTACAAGGCAAATATGTTTGTTTTCACCACTTTTGTTTAACATGATACTGGAGATCCTAACAAGGTCACAGAATGCAAAATTAATATAGAAAAATCTATATTTTTAGGAGTGCCTAGGTGGCTCAGTCAGTTGAATGCCTGACTTTGGCTCAGATCATGATTTCACAATTCTGGGTTCGAGCCTCGCATCGGGCTCTGTGCTGACATCTTGAAGCCTGGAGCCTGCTTCAGATCTGTGTCTCTCTCTCTCTCTGCCCTTCCCCTGCTCATGCTCGTCTCTCTCTTTCTTAAGAATAAATATTTAAAAAAATTTTTAAAAGAAAAATCTATATTTTTATAAATGAACAGCAAACATTTGGGAAATAAAATTAACAAAATAATTCCATTTACAATCAAGGTTAAAAATAGTATAAATACTTAGAAATAAATTTAACAAAAGATGTAGAAAAACCTCTACACAGAAAACTATGATACAATATTGAAAATAATTACAGAAGACCTTAATAAATGGAGAGATAGTCTATGTTCATAGATTAGAAGACTCAATATTGTCAGGATTTCCATCCTCCCCAAATCAGTCTATATACATTGAACTTAGTGCTAATTGTAATCCTAGCAAGTTTTGTGGGGTTTTGTTTTTGTTTTTGAGAGAGTGAGAAAGAGAGCAAATGCACACATGAGCAGGGGAGGAGCAGAGAGAGAGGGAAAGAGAGAATCTTAAGCAGCCTCCATGCCCAATGCAGAGCCCAATGTGGGGCTCAATCTCATTACTGTGAGATTATGACCTAAGCCAAAATCAAGAGTCAGACGCTTAACAGACAGAGCCACCCAGACACCCCTATCCTAGCAGGTTTTAAAAAAAAAAAATGGAAAGCTGATTCTAAAATATCTTTGGAAATGCAAAGGACCTGAATAATAATACAGTCTTGAAAAAGGACAGCATTGTAATATTATTACTAGGTGATAAGATTTACTCTAAAGGTATAAATCAGTATAGTGTGATATTGGCATAGGACAGACAACTTGTTCAATGGAACAAAACAGAAAGTTCTGAAATACTTAACCAAAGTTAAGTTGAAATACCAAACTTAACTTGGCCAATTAATTTTCAACAAAGGGACAGCATAATTCAGTGAGGAAAGGAAAATCTTTTCAACAAATTATTCTGAAACACCTCGTTGTCCATGTGGAGAAAGTGAGCCTCAATTCTTACCTCTCAGGATACACAAACATTAATTCAAGATTGATCATAGACCTAAATGTAAAAGCTAAAACAATAAAGCTTCTGGGGAGGGGAAAGAAAAACAATGTATTTGTGACCTGAGGGCAGGCAGAGGGCTCATACATAAGACACAGAAGAGAAAACATGAAAGAAATTTTGATAAATTAGACTTCATCAAAATTAAAAACTTAGGCTCATCAAAATAGATTGTTGAGAAAATGTGTAAGTCATAGACTAGAAGAAAATACCCACAAAGCAGATATCTGATACTGTCTTGTATCCAGAATAGATTTTTTTTAATGTCTGACCATACTAAAAACACAACCCTGTTTAAAAAATTTTTTTTCAAGATTTTATTTTAAGTAATCTCTACACCCAAGGCGGGGCTCAAACTTACAATCCTGAGATCAAGAGGGCTCAACTGACTGAGCCAGCCAGATATCCCCAACCCTATTTTTTTCAAATGGGCAAGAATTTGAATACGTGGTCCCTCAAAAAAGATGCATCACTGGCCAGTGTTATGCTTTGGAGAGAAGAATGAGGATGCTGCAAGATTTGCAGATGTGTTCTAGCTCTAGGCAGTTTTATTTTTTTCTTCTTTTAACTCAACTACGGACTTTCTCAAAAGGAAAACACCACCTACTCTTAATGCCACCACCCCACCCCATCCCCTTTTTTCTTTCAATGTGATAATCTCTGGTGGTCAATTTCTATCCACTTTTGCCTTCCTAACAGTAGAATCTCAAGTTACTTGACCCTTTGCTTCGATTGCCTGTCCCTAATTTAGTTTTCCACCTTATTCTCATCAATATGAAGCAAGTCCATATTGACACACTGTTGCTATGATGCTATGACCAAATACTGTACACTTTGAGTTTAACACTCAGTTTGAGTAGCACTGGGATAGAAATGTGTGGCTATTACATAGCATTCTTTAGCATTTTTCAAATGTGAAAGTATTTGGTGAAACAAAGCTTAATGCTTTGCCAGGAAGTGCTTTGGTCAAGGTAGTAAACTATTGACAAAGCTTTCCACTTAAAAAAATTTTGGGAGGGGGGAGCCTGGGTGGCTCAGTCAGTTGAGCATCCGACTTTGGCTCAGGTCATGATCTCGCGGTCTGTGAGTTCGAGCCCCGCGTCGGGCTCTGTGCTGATAGCTCAGAGCCTGGAGCCTGCTTCGGATTCTGTGTCATGCTCATGCTCTGTCCCTCTCTCTGTCAAAAATAAATAAACATTAAAAAAAATTTTTTTTTATTGGGGGAGGGGCGCCTTGGTGGCTCAGTTGGTTAAGCGTCCAACTTCTGCTCAGGTCATGATCTCACGGTTCGTGAGTTGGAGCCCTGCATCGGGCTCTGTGCTAACAGCGTGGAGCCTGGAGCCCGCTTTGAGTTCTGTCTCTCCCTCTCTCCCTCTACCCCTCCCCCACTCATGTTCCGTCTCTGTCTCTGTCTCTCTCTCAAAAATGAATAAACATTTAAAAAAAATTCTGAGAATAAATTTTTATTGTAAATCTTTTACATTTTTAACTTTGTTTCTGATTATATATTATAAAGCACATTGATATAGGAAATTTAAAAGAAACAGAAAAGTGCTTTTTTAAAGGGAGAAATCCGTAACAAAATTATGTATGTTAGGCTCCGGACCAACATCTTCAATGCCAGTTGATTTATTTCCATAGGAAGTTTCACACACACCTATAGTTTGGTATGTTCCCAACTGAATAGCCCCCATCACAGTGGTGGAACACTATTCACATAGTCACCCAAGTCAGATAGCTGGAACTTGCCTTAGGTTCCTTTCCCTATCCCTCATGTCAAATTAACTACCAAATCTTTATTCTTAATTTATTCTCTAATGAGCAGATATTTATTGATTGCCTCCCTTCATGGAGTGGTGATGCTGAACCACTCATCTTCTTGCTTCTTGTCCTGTTTTTTTCCAAATGCTGCCACCATGTTGCTACTGGAATGATGTACTGAAATACTGAAATGAGGGGCGCCTGGGTGGCGCAGTCGGTTGAGCGTCCGACTTCAGCCAGGTCACGATCTCGCGGTCCGTGAGTTCGAGCCCCGCGTCGGGCTCTGGGTTGATGGCTCAGAGCCTGGAGCCTGTTTCCGATTCTGTGTCTCCCTCTCTCTCTGCCCCTAGCCCGTTCATGCTCTGTCTCTCTCTGTCCCAAAAATAAATAAACGTTGAAAAAAAAAAAATTTAAAAAAAAAAATACTGAAATGATATACTGAAATATACATTTTGATCTTTCAGTGGATCCCCATAGTTCTCAGAGTAAAGTTCACATTCTTTGATCACAATAATCTTTACAATAGGACGTTTGCCAACATCATCTCATTCCATTTTCCACCCTGGCATCTTAAACCCCAAACAACTTGCATTTCCTCAAATGTGTCTTGTTTTCATTTGTCTCCCTTTTGCCCTTGTAGAATGCTCTCATTTTTTTCTTTTATTTTAATAATAATGTCTGTTTGTCTTGTATTAGCTCAAATTTAAATGAAGGCCTTCCTGACCTCAGAGCTATATGCCTCTCTTCCAGTTTCACAGGTTTAAAATGAATATCTCAATCATAATATTTATCATACTTACCATACATTGCTTCACTTGCCTGCCTATCCCATAAAACTATAAAGCCGTGAGGGCAGGTACTACCAAAGACACATATTGGTACTTGATAAATGCTTATTAAATAAGTTAGATGGTATTTCTTTGGAACTTGCCTCTCTTTATGATTTGAATTAACATTTATTTACATACCAAATAGAGGGAGTATTGGTATAGCTAATCAGAATTACCTTTTCACTTGGTTAACATGAATGAAAGTTCTAAAGCAAAAGTTCTAGGAGTAATGTAAAGATTTATTTAAGATATGGATAAATAGGAAAACTAGGATAAGGACGACTGTCATCAGTGAACAGAATGGAAAGATGAAATTATTTGGGGTTAATGAGGAAATGGTCATCACTGATTTTAGATGTCACTAAAAGCATGGTGAAGGGGAGGAAACATTCTAAACGTCTAGAAATACCACAATGTAAATAATTTAATCATATGATGGAGTCATCTTGATAATGTTTAAAGAAATTCCCATGTTGTATCTAAATCTCTATAGAGTAATATTAATGTTTTGAAGGTAAGGACCAAGTCTCATATTTCTCCGGTATTCCTCTATGATACTTATTTTATAAGATGTTTAGCAAATGATTGATTTCCACCTTCACTGATTATAATAAAATAATTAAAATGTGTTAGCTATATAAGAAAAACTACAAATCTTTAAGCATTACTTAAAATAATTTTAATGTAGTGGGGCACCTGGGTGGCTTAGTCAGTTTAGTGTCTGACTTCAGCTCAGGTCATGATCTCACGGTTCATGAGTTTGAGCCCCACGCCAGGCTCTCTGCTGTCAGTGGAGAGCTCACTTCACATCCTCTGTCTCCCTCTCTCTCTGCTTCCCATCTGCTTGCACTCTCTTCTCTAAAATAAATAAACATTAAAAAAAATTTTTTTTAACTAGTAATTGCACATCTAGGAATACAATTGCACAACATAATTAAAATTAACTTTTTAAATTTTTTTAAAAATGTTTTTATTTATTTTTGAGAGAGAGAGAGAGAGAGACAGAGTACTTCCGAGGGAAGGGCAGAGAGAGAGGGAGACACAGAATCTGAAGCGGGGCTCGAACCCACGAATTGTGAGATCATGACCTGAGCCGAAGTCGGACGCTTAACCCACTGAGCCACTCAAGCACCCCTTGTTTAAATATCAAGTAATTTTATCCATGCAAAATGCATTTCTCATTAAGACAAAAAAATTGAATAAGTTTATCAAATTTTTATGTATATTTAGCTCAAAGATCTATAATCTTTCTGATCACCTCATATTCTAGTAGTCATTTACTAAGTCTGTTTCAGTATTAATTTGTATTTTTATAGGATGTAAATTCCAAGAGGGCAATACCACGTATTTTTTTTTCATCCTTGTGCCCTAAGGATAGTACTTGGCACAGAGTAATAAATATTAATTCAACAACAAATGAATGGACGAAGGCAACCTTTTTGAACTGTGTATTCTGATTTAGTTCAAATAAAATTTAGAGTGTGTACTTAGATTTACAGTGCTAAAGAATACCATTTTTAAATGCTGAATTTATAACTATTTTCTATTTCTAATCATTTTTTTTCTTTACCACTGAATAATCTGGATCTGTTTTGTTTGTCTAATACCTAAGGTATTCCCAGGTTGTAACTTTGGAAACAGCAAGAGTTAAATAGAATACCCTATTGGCTCTTATTCTTTTTTCAAGTTAATTTTCACCCAGTGAGTGATAATTGCACATATTCAGAGTTGTCCAAAATATATATGAATCATGTTAAAAGATTCTATTTATGTACCAAATGAATTCTATCTTATTTTAGTATTTTTCTATCTAACCTTGTCTTTTGTTCTGTTTCTTATTGGCTAAATTATAAGATTTCCTAAAGCCAACACTCGGGAGTTCCTTTAAAAGAACAGTTAGAAAAACAAGAGTAGAAAACAGTAGCTGTTTCTACTTTTCTTATTTTGTGCTGATTTTTAAAATTGTGGAACATGAACAAGTGCTTATTATGTTCATGATTCATGTAGATACACTTCTTAAAACCTTTAGTACATTTAGAATATTATGAAAAATAGTACATATTATCTGTAGTATCAGAGGACATTTTTTATTGTTTCTAACATATGCGTTTAAAGTACTGTTTTACAAATACAAAATGTGGTTGCTAAAAGCCAGTGTCAACCTCTTGGGTTATTATCTTTGTTTTGTGTTTATTAACATGGTTGTTATATTAATGATATAAATTTAACAAAATGTTTTCTATTTTAAAATATGAGTAGAGCATTAACTTTCAGTTAAATACATCTGTTATAGTCCATCACAATAACATCCTCTAAATGTACTCTCGTGATTAACCAAACATCCCCTCTCTTTGTCTTTTTTGAGTAACAGCATGCTTCTATGGCTCTTTAATTAAATGACCTTACCTTACATTTGTCTCGACTGGCTTCTGTTTACAGAAATTGTAAACCAATTGAATGCTCTGAGCAGCTTAGATGAAGATCAAGATGACTGCATAAAGCAAGCAAATATGCCTTCAGCTAAATCAGCCAGTTCCTCTGAAGGTCTAAGAGCTTTCTTCCTTTCTTTCTGCTTCTGATTGCCTGTATTTACTGTGACCTGCTACCTCTTGACTTCTGTCTGTACTTATTAGCTGTCAGTTTTGTCTTTGTGCTTTTCCTTGAATGTTTTCTTGGTAATTTGTAGTGTACCAACAGGCAACAGAATAACTTACCATCTTTAGCAAAGCCTTATATCAGTATCATCATATTATGTGACCATATATCTTCACTCAGCTTATATATCATAAGTATACTGTTTTAAAATATTTGCTTACATTAAACCCATTTAAATGATTCATATTTAGGAGTGAAGGATATGTTTCTAAGAATCTATCTCAGTACTTTTTTGTTGGATCAAATTAGAGTCCCATGAAAGTTTCTCTCGTTCATTATCTGACATAATTTTCTTTTTTTTCTGACATAATTTTCAAATTAATATGCATATATTTGTTTTGTTTTATTTGAATATGTTGGTATGCTACAAAATACTTGAATGGCATTCTGCCATAGGTAAAATGCTACATCTTATTATTTGCAGGTATTATTAATGTGAATTATAATTTGAAATATTTTTGAATGATTGATAAAATTGTACTTAGCTATAATCATAGTGAACTAATACATATGTTTATTTTCAGAGCTTATCAACAAACTTAACTTTTTGGATGAAGCAGAAAAGGACTTGGCCACTGTGAATTTAAATCCATTTGGTGATCCTGAGGTAGCAGAATTAAACCCATTTGGAGATCCTGACTCAGAAGGTAGCAAATTTTTTTCTGTACTTTTTAAAGTCTTTATAAAGTGAAGTTATTTTGAATAGTAACGTGGGAAGAGTTTCTTTTTTTCAAAGACTCAAAGTAATTTTGTTTATGATGATATTATTGTGTTCAATGCCACCTGCAGTTGATCAACAAATCTGAGTAGCTTCCATTGAATTATTTTTAAAGAAAAAAAGATACCTTCACATAAACATTTACATGGGGCTTTTTTTTTTTTTTTAATTCCAGTATAATTAACATGCAGTGTTAGGTTAGTTTCAGGTGTTCCATAACAGTGATCCAACAATTCTATGCATTACTCTGTGCTCATCACGATAAGCGCAATCTGAATCCCCCTTCACCTATTTCACCCTTCCTCTCCATCCACCGTCTACATGAGGCTTATTTTTAAATTCTCTATTACTTTGGTCAAGTTAGATAGTAAAGCTCTAATGTTAGAGATAACAGTATTTTACCTACCCGGCATATAGTAAAGTCTCATCAGAGTAGCCTACCAAAGTAGGGGCAAGTTGTGAGACATGCTGACCCTGGGGTTGTGGGGATGGCTTCTCTGTCAGCTTCTCTGACCTCACCCTCAGAGAGTCCAGTGAACCCCTCCACCCCACACTCCATGTCTCAGGCTGAGAATTATAGTCAGTAGTGAGAGTAGGTTGTGTATGTAAATGGCATGGAGCAAAAAGAAGCCTGCAAACCACCGCTATCATGTATACAACATACTTGCAAGGAATAAATCCAGGGAGTTTTTTTTTCCTAAGTCATTTTTCTTATCACGTAGTTTTGAACTCTTAAAGCCTAGATAAGAGCTGTGGAAGGAGTGAGACCTCTGTTTAATTAAACTGTTTTTCCAAAGTAAATGCAAGAATGATTAACCAGTGTGTACATCTTTTAGACTGCTCTTATGAAATCCTCATGAGCTTTGAAGAATTTTGTTACTACCTCTCATGGTGAAAATGCAGTTTTAACTTCAGGATTCACTCTTGTTGGAGCAATCTCACTTTATAATCCGTTTCGTCTTCTCTTCTGTACTTTCTCCCTTCTTACCAGCTTCTAAACTAGTAAATTTAAAATAATGAGATTTTGTTTGTAAGCTATATATATTAAGGATATATTTTAAATCTCAATGGCTATCATAAATCTTAGAAGTAATCTACTTCGGCTGCCTCTTTTCATAGATTAAGAAACTGAGGCCCAGAGGAATTCACTGATTTGAATCAGAACTTTAGGTAAATGGAAGTGGAGGTGGAGCTAAGATTCCTAATCAAGTGTCTTCTTTTGACCACACAGCTTCTCCTCAGTTGTGTGCTACATATATCTGAGTTTTAAAATATTACCACAGCATTTTGAGACACCAGTATTTGAACTTTCCACTTCAAAATCAAATAAAAACAATTTAAAAAAATACATGTAGGTCTGATTTCTGAGGTATTGAAAGGAGTAGCAGATAACACATAATTTTTGTTTAGGAGCGGTTAGCCAACCTGACTCAGAATATTTAATCATGCCTATAGAGCTAAAAAAAAAAAAAAAAAAGAAAAGAAAAAAAGAAAATGTGACAACCAGTATTTTCTTTAAATATACATCTCTCAGAGACTTTGGACTAAGTATTTTCTAATAGAAGAATACTTGTTTTTCTAGAAGTAATTTTTAAATTTTTATTGATCAAAAATTCGCATCCTCAGGTAACAAAAGCCTTTGAGGAAAAAATAATGTGTTGCTGTTGTTTAGATGGTTCTTTTATTTGCCTTTACAGCTTCAATTCTCGTCTTAGATTCATGACATTCTGTGCTTCAGTGACCCTTTTAGAAAGTTATTAAATGTATTTGTTAGCTTTTATATAAAATAATCTTATTTTAAACCCTCCTTTGTTGCCATTTCTGCCATCTTCAAATCGTGCTCTGTGGTTTAAATACTTTCTTGTTTTTGGTTTTGTAAATGATGAATTTGCTTGGATCAGTTTTTGCAGTCCTCTTCCTGAAAGTAAAAATAAAAATCTTATTTCCATTGACCAGTTTTGCCTGTTTCTCCAGCATTTGAGACTTGATATTTGTTAATAAAAAATTGAATAGGCAAAATCTTCCAGTCTCTGCCCCTACAGAGAAAAGAAAATGCCTCATTTACATTATTTTATAAAGATTCTAATGCAGTGTTAAGTTTGAGTATTATCCTGGTGTTACAAAAGTTACCGTTGCTGAGTCTTCTCTAGCGTAGTCTAGATTTAAATTTAAATTTAAAATTTAAATTTTATTTAAATTCATTTCAGTATTTATTATGATTTTATGAAATCTCTTTCACACTTTGTAATTGCTTCTTCATGGTGTATAGAATTTCAATTCAGAATTTTTTTTTCCCAATATAAAGACAAAATAAGTTTTCTGGGCTAATGTCTAAAGTATATAAGTAAAAGGAGTTTAACGTTAAAATGTAAAAGTTGTAAATATGTCAGTCATGAAATTTTTATAATAATTGGATTAAATTGTTTGAAGTGTCACATGAAATTCACAGTTATTTTTCTTGAGAATTTCAGTAACCAGTTTTCTGCCTTCTAGAATATTTTGTCAGGGTTGCACAACATAATTAAAACCAACTTTTAAACTACATTATGATTGGTGGCTCTCTGAAACTTTTCTTCATTTTGGGAAAACATTTATTTTTGTGAGCAGAATCCATGACCAAATTTTGGACAGTTTTATTACAAGTTCTAGTTTTGTTTTAAAATATTAAGACATAGAAAAGAAGAAAAAGGATTATACTAAGCACGTCATAAGTATCATTGAAGGACATGAGTGCTTTTTGTGAGTCAGAATTCTGTGAGTCAGAATTTTATTTTTAAGGGTACCTTGGTTTTCAAAATGAAATTTAAAATAATAAAATTTAGGGGCACCTGGGTGGCTCAGTTGGTTGAGCGTCCAACTCTTAATTTCAGCTCAGGTCATGATCTCATGGTTCATCAGAGCCCCGTGTGGGGCTCTGTGCTGACAGCGCAGAGCCTGCTTGGGATTCTCTCTCTGCCCCTACTGCACTTGTGTTCACATGCAAGAAGAATTTAGAAGAATTTGGTGTAACATGACTATCAGTTTATCAGTATGATTTGAATGTAGTGCTTTCAACCTCCGAATTTTATGTTAGTCCTTTACATTATTAAATAGAGTATTGATTGGATCCAAGTCATATTGAAAAAAATCAAACATCTCATTAAAAGCTCTAAAAATTTAAGATTGTGCAGCATACAAAAACGTACTCTTAGAAGGCTTTGAAGAAACAAATTCAGTGATGTGTGGGTATATTTTTGATATAGTCCAGAATGAATTTTCACTTCCCTAAGTGGTCTCTGCTTGTGTAACTACCAAAGACAATTTCACATTTTAACTCACTTAATGTTCTTAAAAACAGAAATTTATTTTATATCAGTTTAGGATGGCAAGCTAGTATAGTCAAGTAAAATAAACAGTAAATAGAATATTATACCTCTAAGAAGGTTAAAATTTCAAAAATTGCCATACTATAATACTAATAATATTAGAGACTCAAAGTGCATTCCAAAGATGCCATATTAGGAAGCAGCATTCCTGGAGAAGTAGACAAAAATCTTAGGTAACCCATCTTCTGAACTTAGCCCCTCTAAAACATATTATTGTTTTGACCTTTTCAGCCTCATAAGAGATTAATTCAAGATTATTTTTGAAAACACCAAAAATATAAGAAAATATCAGGTAATATTAATTTGATTTAATTCATCTTTTGCTATTGTTTTATAGAACCAGTCACTGAAACAGCATCACCTAAAAAAACAGAAGAATCTTTTTATAATAATAGCTATAATCCCTTTAAAGAGGTACAGACTCCTCAGTATTTGAACCCATTTGATGAGCCAGAAACTTTTGTAACTATAAAGGATTCTCCTCCCCAGTCTACAAAAAGAAAAAATGTAAGACCTGTGGACATGAGCAAGTACCTCTATGCTGATAGTTCTAAAACAGAAGAAGAAGAGTTGGATGAGTAAGTACATTTTATTCTGCTATCATCATACGTCAGTCTCTATATTAACTAAAGAGATGCTTCTATAATAAACCTTTACATGGGTAAAAAGAGTTTTTTCCTCGTGTTAATATACAATTTACAGGTTAGTATCTATCTCATGTCCACCTGAATTTTTATGATCTTGACCTTTATTCTCCCACCCTCTTCCATGTGAATGTGTGTGCACAGTAAACTAACAATGGAGAGAAATATGTTCTTGGAATCTCTGGTTAGAATTTTAATTGTCTTTCCACAGGAACCCCATTACAAATGTCACTTAGGTGTTTTTAATCAATTACTGTAGGCATTATACTTCAATTAGGTTCTCTTGTGGGAACCAAATAATCATTTATGATAATTATTTGGTGAGGACACTTGTTCAGATTCCAAACAACAAGATCATAATTATAAAGTATGAATTATCTTTGAGTTATTCTTATCCAAATATGAATGTTATTGATTATAAGCTCATTATAAATAGAATGTTTAGGGCTGCCATTTTACTCAAATCTAGGGTGAGAATGGGGGAAGGGTATGTGCACATTGTATTCTGGAGGTATATAGTTCACAACCTGTGTGGCTGCAGATTGTGGCCCTGAGTATGTTAAAAAGCAACAGTAAAACTTCTACTTCTAGCCATGATGGATTAACACAGTCTGGATATAGCTTCTTGTCTTAAACAACTAAAAAACTGAATAAAATATATGAAACAATGGTTTTCAGACATTGGATACAAATAACACAGAACAGTGTGATTTCTAAGAGAACAGAAACAAAGAAGATGAGCCCTATACTTGTCTTAGTTTTATTTATGGGAGAGAATTTCCAGCTCTAGTTTAGGGAGAGAGAACCCAAAAGTCCTAGTAATCTCCATGATTTGAGGAGACAGTTTGGACTTTGGGCGTACTGAGGAGAATAGAATTGTGGACAGAGTTATCAGAGAAGAGAGAACTACTCATACAAAGAGTTCCAGAGATCTGTAGAAGATTCCCCCTGAGTCTTTAGCTGAGCACTGATGAGAGCATACATAGAGGAAACATGACAGAAGCATCCCTGGAGTTCACCCAGGACCAAGAATAGTTTGTTTCCAAGCAGTTCCTAACACGTGGGACATCAGGTCGAGTCCTCAGAAAGGTGTCTTACTAATGTAGTGAGATTAGCCTAGACAAAAGGCTGTTCTGGGCTTGCCTAGCAAAGCTTAAAAGCAAGGCTCAAAACACTCAAAATGATTCCAAGTAACTTAATTGCATGCCACACAAATATACCAAACATACCAAAGGGAATACCAAAAAATCCAGCACCCAAAATATAAAATTCACTATGTCTGACAACCAATGAAAAATCTATCAGGCATGTACAGAAGCAGGAAAATCTGACCCATAATGAGGAGGAAACTCAAGTCATTAGATATGGATGTAGCAATGGCACAGATGATGAAATTAATAGAATAGTAATTATATGTTTACTTGTAGTGAGGCTGTATGTGTCTTTGTTTTCCTTAGAAATATGTGAATTTTAGTGTATTAAGATTATTTAGATCTTGGGAAAAATAGTTATTTCTTTAAAAATACAGGTAAGTATGAAAATCTTTCAGAATAATGGGGATATAATAGATTGTGAGGGAAATAATAAAAAGGCTCCTTCAATGTATGAAAGTTGGGAGCAGTTGCTTCGTGTGAAGGAAGAAATGTCATTTTTTCCTGTGCATTGGTCAGCTCCTATTTTGAGCAGTATTTTACTTCTAGGTTCTGCCAACTGTACAAGGGACATTGGTAATTCAGAGCATTAAAAGAATAGAGCAACAGAGTCATCAAAAAAGTCCAGAAACCACATCAAATGAGCAGTGATTAAGGTCATACAGACTATTTGACTTAGAAGAAAGATTATTTAAGAGAATTATAATAACCAAATTCAAATATTTGAAAGACTTGTTTGAAAGAATGAGGTAGTTGACCTGTTTTCTATTGCTCTAGAACTGTATTTCTCAACTTTTTCCCATTTTACATCACATGGCCTATGACTCTCACATGTGCTACATGCTTCCATGGGCCTGGTTAGATTTTGATAAAACCTAAAATGTTCCAGTTTGCCTTAAATACATAGAAATATATCATAGTAATCCTCTGATTCCAAACCGAGGTTTAGCTCTCAATACTAATTAATAACTGTACAGGGGTTGGAAAAATTGGCTCAACTCTAGCTAAAGTTATTATATTTGCTTTCTTTGAAATAGCTAATGTGTGATGAAAATAAAATTTCTCATGGGTGGTGTAGGTGCTGAGTAATAGCCACACACCTACAGTATTTGAATGTAAATATAAACTTTAAGTACAAGCATTCAGTCATTCCAAGAGGCATGAGTATTACACAACACACACACACACACACACACACACACACACACACACACACACCCTGCTCTTTCCTATTAACAAGTTAAAGAGACATTTAATGTTTGTTTAAATGTTTAAAATGCCTTAATGAAAACTAAAATCAGAATCATTGGGTGTTTCCTTTTGACCATTTTTTTTTTCCCCATGAAAGTCACAGTCTTTACAAGTTTCCCATGAATAAAGAACATTCTAAATTGCTCAATCATCTGAGATTACCGGAGGGTGCCTATAAACACTTCAGCTTTTTTTTTTTTTTAATAGGAATATATACACAGATTCTAAAGATTGCTCATCAGCTAACGTGAGAGTCCAGGAAGAACTCTGTTCTTTTTTCTTATCTTTTTTCTCTAAAAGTTTGTAAGTCTAACCACATTAGAAATCTTCCAAAATTTGTTCTTACTTCAGTAATAAACTTATGACCTTTCATCAAGTGAAAAGCCTGTATTACTCATCTTCCATTATCAAACTCTTCCTGCATCCTCTGACATAAACCTATCACAAATAGTGCTGAGTTCTTTGATGTGTAAAACAACCTTCAGAACCTCAGCATATCCATCAGCACCAAGAGCAAGTAAACACCCTTCAGTGCTAGTAGCACATGTCCTTTCCACTTAGCAATCACATGGGCTTCTCAGTTTTCTCTTGTTTGGAAGTCAGTTCAGCCATTCTAGTTATTGTAGCAAAATAAAAAACCAAAAATCAAACAATATTTTTTTCCAAAACATTTATGAAATGTTTTGGGGTCTAGCATAAAATCATTTCTGGTATGGTTGTATGTCTGGTTCTGAAGGAAAGTTGTCATTAAATTTTATTCAGAGATAAATGTGGATTGTTTTTCCAAAGAAACATAAATTTTCAAAGTGAAAGGAAAACTATATATTTCACTGTACTCTTGTTTCATATTTTATTCTTTATTAGTATGTTTATTAATCATGTTTCTAATCAATTTATAGTTTTTCTTTCTGTAATTCTTTTTAACTAATTTATTGCTCGAGTATATAATACAAGCATAAAAAATTTTTTTCTTTATCCAAAGTGATGTAGAAAGCACTGAAATAGGATTTATGCTAATTCCTTAAATAGTATTTCTTTACAAAAAATATTAAATATTTTTAAAAATGCATTGATCAATAATTCTATATAACTCTTGTTTTTATAGAGAAGGAAGCAGTGTTGACAATCATATATATAATAGATATTATTCCTAATCACTTTTTTAAATAGTACTTTTTAATTGAGATATACTTCACATAACATAAAATTCCTTATTTAAAGTGTACACTTCAGTGGTTCTTAACTAATTCACTGTGCTGTGCAGCCATAACCACAATCTAATTCTACAACATTTCATCACCCCCAAAAGAAATACTTTACCTATTAATAGTTAGTTTCAATTCCTCCCTTCCCCCACCTCCTGAAAACCATTAATCTACTTTTTGTCTATATGGATTTGACTGTTCTGGACACTTCATATAAATATAATCACATCCTGTTCTTAAAGAGTAGGAAATTCAGTTTTACTTAGAAATGTCTGATCCATAGGAAGGATCATTCGGAACCCTTAGAAGTAGAAGCTTCTTGTCTTACTTTGATTTATACCTAATGGGTACTAAATTAGGTACCCATTAGGTGCCTAGCACACTGTTTTCTCACAGGCAAATAATAGATGTGCAGAGATACTTATTCCCTTAGTCCGTCTTGCAGTGAGGTGTGGTCCAGGGCAGCTGGAGACCCTGGTACTTCTGTTTTCCATCAGCTTCCTATATTTTTACCCTAGAATGACATACAAATTTCATTTTTACTGCATATGCCATGTAAAACAGAGTGAGAAATGTAGCTCTAATTGTTTCAAGAAAATTTCCTTTGATTAGTTTCTAGTTAATGATGAATCTTACCATCCAGCTTTGGGAATCAGATGATTATGAGCTTTTTTTCTACTTGCATTTACCTTCTTTTGACAAAGGATACTAATATTCAAGTGGGAGGGAGACCTAAGTGGTTTGAAACAGGCAGAGACAGGAAGAAAAAGGACAATATCTAGTTATATTTGTATACATACTAGATAAGTTTTATAAAAGTTTCATGAGTACTGTAAATTAAGTTATATAAAGTGTACTGAGGAGCTACCTGTTTTAATGGATTCTGTCATTTTTTTCTTTTAAGCACAAATTCTTTTTTAATAAAAATATCCTCTAATACATGTTTTTCTTGAAAGTAGCCATATTTACATAACAAATTAATAATAATGATCATTGTAGTAGCTGCCATATTTCAAAGTACTATGCAAGCTTATTATAGAGAAACCTAACCAAGAAAAAATTTTTAAATATCATCCAAGTAATTCATATAACTGAATTAATTCAGTTTGATTGACATGGGTCTGTTCAGTCCTGAACACTTAACATTAATTGGCAGGTAGTAAGTTTGGGTAGAAAAAGTTTTTTCCCTTTTTTAAGTTTTGGGGTTAAAAAAATTATGTTTTCAACTTATTTCTTTATATTTATCTCCCTTCAAACTACTTTTAGAGTTTGAAAACAGCTGTATGAAGCTCTCAGAATTATCAGGAGAAATAAGATTGTTGTAAGTGTGAAACACTTAAAATAGTACCTAGCACAGCATAAACACTTTATTAATCTTAGTTAATAATGTTATTGATAAGCCCTCCATTCTAGGCTGGATATGATACCTTTTATACCTCTTTTCAGAGAGAATGTTCAGCTTCTTCTGAACACCTAGTTATTTTAACATTGTTCCTTGCTTTGATTTCCCCCAAGTTCTTCTGCAGGTTGTAAGCATGGGATGTAAATACATCAAGCATATCTTGGTCACTAGGCAAGAATATTTTGTTTCGAAAAGCAAATTTTCAATTATATATATCTATTTCCTGTTCTTTTTCTCTTGAATGCACAGACATAAGAAGAAGAGAGAACACAAGAAATAGGTTTCTATATAAATGCCAACCCCACTCAGTTAAAAGTAACTACCCTGACCAGAGTTGAAAGACATTCTGTGGCTGTACCCTAGCTCAATAGAAAGGAATCTCATGACACTAATTGTTGCCATGAGTACAGAGTAAGAATGACATCACAAGTATGATATGTTTCCCATCTCTGATCCATATATACTTGGTACCCAGTCTCATGTGATTTGACTATCTATATATAAATTCTTAAGCAGAGGTGTACATAATTGGTAATTGGTTCTGAGTGAGTCTTGTACTGTTGTAGTTAAAAGAGCATGCATAATTGAAACAGAGGACTGTTACCAGTACAGGCCTTATATATGACTAGGTTGAATGATCTTGGTATAATCACTAAATTTGGGTCAGCTGAACCTTAGCCTTACAGACTCAGAAATTTTATTCTTTACACACAGGGTTCCAGAGAACCAGCTGGTGTGGGGGGCGGGGGGGGGGGAGTGGAGAATGCAACAAACTAATAAATAAGTACCAGGATAACAGTTTACTATTGTGTAATAGGAAGAATAATCATCATCTATGCCAGATACTTGTGTTTATGGGTAACTAATGAGAAAAAAAACTCATCTACTCGTAGAGCGAGTTAACCAGGAAGATTTTTTGCTTGGGCCTGGATTAGGTAGAGGAAAAAAGTCTTCCCCAAGAAGTTATAAGCACACAGGCCACCCTCATATGGATTTGACATTCTATTGGCAGGATGGTCTGGGATCCTCCAAGCCAAGAAAACACACAAAATGACCCCTGAAGCACTTGGCAAATGCAAACATAAAACGCTCTGAAGAGAGGCATTTCCAGCTCAGAATGTGCATGGTTTCCTCAGATTAAGCCCTGAACTTGAAATCTAGAATTACAAAACATACAAGGAAAGAATTTACTAAGAGAAAGCATCAGGAGACAAAAGAAACACTAGGATTATACACGCAAAAACTTCAAATAATAGATTTATCAGGTAGAGACTTTAAAGTAAATGTTTAAATGATTAATGACTCAAATCTCTATACCTGAGGTATTTTATACATGGTTGTATGAAGAAAAATGCTTATCAAAATTTAAAATTTATGGATAATTCATGGAAAATTCTCCATAAACTAGATATCTGGTTTAATGTCTAACATTAAATTAGACACAAATGAAGAGAGAAAAAGCTAATTAGATCATAGATGGGAGGAAATTATTCAGATTATAGCACAGAAGGAACAAAAATTTGTAAAAATGTGAAGGAGAGAGATTAATTCAACATACATCTAATAACATTTTCTAAAGAAGAGAATAGAGAGGCTATCAAAGAGATAATGGCTAATAATTTTTTAGAACTAATGAAACATAGGGGCGCCTGGGTAGCTCAGTCAGTTGAGCATCCAACTCTTTGTTTCCACTCAATTCATGATCTCACAGTTCATGAGATCAAGCCCTGCGTGGGGCTCCCTGCTGATAGCATGGAGCCTACTTGGGATTCTCTCTCCCCTCTCACTGCCCCTCTCCCACTCATGCATTCACTGTCTCTCTTTCTCTCTCAAAATAGATAAACTTAAAAAAAAAAAAACACTAATGAAACATAAATCTTCACACTCAGGAAATATAAGGAACCTGAAACAGGATAAATGAAAAGAAATCCACACCTTGACATATCATAGTAAAATTGCTTGAAACCTGAGGAGAAGACTTAAAAAAGAGCAATAATAGGCTGACCGTGGGCTAATATCATCAAAGTGCTGATATGAATTAACTGACTAGAATTTTCTACCCAGCGAAATTATCATTTAAGTGTGACATAAAAACATTTTCAGTGCCTGGGAGAATTTATTATTAAAAGAACCTCGCTGAATGGACTTATAAAAGATGTTCCCTAATGAGAAGGAATGAAATGCAAGGGAAAAAAATGATACGGGGAGCATAAAAAAGCAAATCAATATTTCCACATCTTATTTCCTTTTTGTTTGTGAAGAGTATATAGGATTTACTATTACTATAAACATTTTTCTAAGGATTTATATACAATTGAGCTAAGTGTGACCTTGTATGAAAAAAATTTTTAAATACTTTTTAAAAGGGAAAAATTTTATTAATGATTAAAAAAATAACAGCTTAATAGTGATTATTTCCAAATTGTAGGTTCTCACTAGTTTGAGTGTCTCCTTGTCATTTTCAGTATTTTTTAGTTTTATAAATTAACATTTTATTAATTTAGTTAGGAATAAAATATTTTTAGATTAACATTTAACAATAATTCTTCTTTCATTTAGATCTAATCCTTTTTATGAACCTAAACCAGCTCTTCCTCCAAATAATTTGGTAAATCCAATTCAAGAACTGGAAACCGAAAGGAGAGTGAAAAGAAAAGCCCCAGCCCCACCAGCCCTCTCACCAAAGATAGGAGGAGTAAATGAAAACACAGTTATTTCTGCAGGAAGAGATCTCTCCACTTCTCCTAAGGTAGGAGTTTATTCTTAGTAAAACATATATTATGTTTAATCTTTTTCCCCCCATGCAGTTTAATTCAAATTAAGAAAAGTCATTGTTTGCTATTTTTGATGATATTTTAAAAGTACAAAGCAAGTAAATCTGTTATACTGTAACACTGTGTATATGTTTGGGAGCCTGTAAGTTTACAGAACAGTATAATTGGATAGTTTGGATTAAGATTTTTTTAAATGCTGTTTTGAAATCAGAGGAAGAAAGACATTCTAATTATAGGAATGGTGCTTTAAAGAAAGAATACTCTAAAGCAGCTAAGTGTGAGGAATAGTTTGTATTGATACAGAAGAGGGAGTAGAAATCATCCTTTGAAAAATATACTGGAAAGATTAAGGCCCAGTGCACAGAAATGCCTTTTTTTTTTTTTAAGTTTATTTATTTTGAGAGAGAGAGACAGAGAGAGGGAGGGAGGGAGAGAGAAAGTGTGCACGAAAGTAGGGGAGGGACAGAGAGAGAAGGAGAGAGCATCCCAAGCCAAATCCTCGCATTGACAGTGTAGAACCTGATGTGGGTCTCCAACTCACGAAGCATAAGATCATGACCTGAGCTGAAATCAAGAGTCAGATGCTTAACCGACTGAGCCACCCAGGGTCCTGAGACATGCTTTATTGAAGAATTTCAATATTGCCATTTTGATTTATGTCAAGTTAAAATTTTGGCCTTATTGTCACTATCTTTAGAAGTTTTAATGCATAATTATTACATGGAAAGATTAAAAACACGTTTTTGGAACAAGTCTAGAGCTTTTAAATGATTTGAATTCAAATAGTGTGATATCTTGTATGTCTAAGGTAGAAATGTTGGATTTAGCAAGTTTTTTTAGGTAAGTAATTTTTGCCCATCAACTCATGGGTAATTTGTTATTGTTATCATATACATAATTTAATTCTCACAGGTAGGTAAGGGAAAAATAAGATGAACTTCAACTTAGTGGGGTAAAGTAAAGGTCACAGGTCCCCCAGCCAGTAGAAACAGGATTGGAACTGTCACTTTCATTAGTTGTGTGATATCTGGGCCATACTCCACCTCAGGTGCCTACTGCTGTTTTTCTCAAGCACACTAAAGTTCAGTAGTTTCTCTTGGATATTTCAGTTCATTTTTTGTTTTTGTGTTAAATGGTAGAATCCTGAAATAGTTTGCCTGTATTTTCATTGTTTTAGTGAGACAGTAAGTTCACTGAGGTTTTCACTCTGGTATCCTAAAAGTCTATCTCCAGGTGTTTGTTTTTATATCAGGTATTTTTTAGCCCTGTAACTTTAGAGGGAGAAACTCAGACTAGATTTCCATCTTCTAATTGGCTATGGAAGGTGGGAGTGGGGGCGCAACACTATCAACAAAAGCAGCAAATGGTAGAAATTAAAGCAAAGGAGATGGCCAATTCCTGTGCCCATGATACAAAAAAAAAAAAAAAAAAAAAAAAAAAAAAAAAGACAGTAATTGGGGCACTAGTAAGAATCAAGAAGCTTTATAGGTCCTTTAACCATTCTAACTGTCAAGAATACCTAAACCTGTCTCTTTTCTCCCCAAATCTCTACTCTGCTGCCTACTCCCTGCCCCATTCTCTTCTATAGTTCATCAGGAGTTTGAAGCTAATTAAAATATCCTAATCTCTTTGTAGGGGAATGAAAAGGAACTTAACAGTGCCTCTTGGATGCATTTATCCATAAAACAACTTGAAAAATATGTATCATTATCTCCTTTGTATATATAAGAAACTGGACCTTAGTTAAGTAACTTGCCCAAAATGATAAAACTAGTAGTGACAGTGACTGGATTAAAATTCAGGTCCTTGGACTCTAAAACCCATACTTTGCCCACGGTGCCATTCTACCTCTAGAGAGCTACCTCTGGTTCCCCAGTTCCAAGTTGGAACTCTAAATACATTGCTCCATAGAAACATTGCTACACCTGGTGATTAAGTTCTGTTGTAGTGATGTATAACATAGCTATTTTTTATATTATTATGAGGATAGTATTCCATTGAAGATCTGTCATGGAATAAAGGATATTTATAAGAAAGGCATTATGCTTCTTTTAGAAAGTGCCTCATTAAGCTCAGACACAGACAATAGAAATGCAATCAGTCATATTATCCACAGTAGCACATTCTGCTGATCTGGGAGTTAGTTCATGTTTCTCAGTTATGTGAAATACAACTGTGAAAAATTAATTTTAAAAAAGATTGCTGATATTAACTTAAAAAAAAGAAAAGAAAGTATATAATGATGTATAATATGATACCTATTGTATGCATAAAGTTTTATTTAAAAAGCCTTATTCACACATACATTCGGAACACACATAGACATACACACTCATGTACACTGTGGAAGGAATTGTAAGTAATTTAATAGTGGGTACCTTTGAGGAGAAGGATATGCAAGACTGACGAAGGCATTTCTTTTTCTTTACCTGTCTGTATTATTTGAATTTTGAACCTTACATATGTTTTACTTCCATTTTTGTTTGTTATACTAATCAAAGTTACTGAGTAATGAGATCGTGGATATTTTTGTTGCCTTCTGTACAAGGTACAAGATGTACAAGGTACAAACTAAGAAAGTTTATCCTTCAGAATAGAGAAAATCACTCTTAGTTTTGACAAGTGGTATTAAACTATTTGATGGTGGCCTGGGGTTTCATCAGTTACCTCAGTGTTCTACACTGAAGACCAGGTATAGAGGCCTAGCAGCAGAACGCTGGCTCCCCTTTTCTGTTTCCACATCAGAAATCCATATTCTTTCATTTTATATGTTGGAATTCGTGTAAGATTTCATTAAAAAAAGAAAATGGACCATTGCCAAACCCCCCAAAATTGGAAACTACAAACTATCCAATTATGTATGAGATAAGGAAGATTAGAATCAGTGGCATACTGACTGATAAAAAATGATAAATGGCAGCTGAGAAAACACAGTAGTATGGGGCTTTTTCATCATAGGAGTAGATATATGTGTGTATGTATCTACTAGTAGATATGTATGTATAGATATATATCTTCTGGTAGTTCCTGAAGACTGTGCTATATTAAAGCTGAGTAAAATAATGGACCGTTTTGGCAACTTTCAGTCAACATGATCAAGTCTTACTGTGTATTATATACAATATTCTGTAGAGGGAAGTAAGAAATTATGTTTTACATCAAAACATTTCCATTAAAATTATTGAAGAGTTTTAATGCTTTTAAGTTATGCTCCATGCCAATTACTTTCCATACTTATAAATTGAAAGGAGATAATAGTTAAATTAAGCTTTTGGGAAAAGCCAAGTTCAAATTTTAGCCAAATAATAAAAGGATATTACACCACAATTTTGTGTAACAAAATGCCAGACTGTACTTAGTGGTAACTGACTGCAGACACTGAAGAGCATTCAGTGTCATAAAATGACAAGGGCTCAGCCAGATGATTAATTTCCCCACCTGGCACCTGAAACTACTTATTTTTCAGAAAATTTATGAAAAAGAACTAAGGTCAGAATTTAAACAAACAAAGTGATAATAAGCATGTACTTATATTACAAATAAAATTCAAACTACCCTGAAGGCAGCTAAGGACCCTTCAGTGTCATAAATCTGTATAAACTCCACACTTCAGACCATTGATTTCTGTATTTATAAAATAATAAAATGTAACACTTTTAAAGACAACTTAGGAAAGAAGGCCAATGTGTAGAGAAGTTAAATATATGACCGTTCAGTAAAATAAAATGATAAGTTAGGCTCAATGGTGCCTGACCATCATTTACTGTGAATGTAAGTTGATAAATATATAACTCTGAACTCCTAGATATAATTCATGCAACATAGTAAAAAGTGCAATTAAATTATGAGAGTGAGTTTAGGAACATAAACAACATGGTTGCTAGACACATCTGCTAAAGTACATTATTAAACAGTATATACCCAGTTCCATAGAAATCAGAATATATGAACAGCCAACTATCAATGAATGACAATAAGGAATTAAAATAAACTTACATTTTTATAATAGCATAGAGAAAAGCTCCACTGCACACTTGATGATGAAATGAGCTTGGTCAAGTGGAGAAGCGCTCCCTCAAAGATCCTGACTGATGAAGCTCCAGTGATTGACAGTGATACTACTATCCACTTATTCCATCTCTAAAAGTGAAAATCCTATCCATATCTCAAGCCCAGTTAAATAACTCAGGCCTCCACTTATATTGTTACCTTTTTTTAAAAAAGTTCTGGCAAAGTCCTAAGGTTTACACTTGGATGTTTTTGAACTTGAGTACAGATTGCAGTAACTATGGGAAGCCCAGGGTTAAACTAAAGTCAAAATTACACACAGCAGTTCCCTTGATTGGGACAAGCAGCAAATTCAGACCACAACGCCAACACCCTTTTCAGCTTTTGCACATAAAGATCTCCTAGAAAGTTCTTTATCCCCATTTCTATTCTGCAAAACTGCAGAATGTTGTCTGCAAGCCATTCATTCTGAAAAACAGTAAGTCCACAATCAGACTATTAATTTCCTCATATGTACATTGAAAATGTCTCAAACTTTCCAAGAAAAATAATAAAAAGCACAAGGATCAGAATGTAATTGAATGCAATGATGAATACACAGTTATTTTGTAAAATAAAATGCCAAACTACATTCAGTGACAATGGGGTGCAGGCAGTGGTTAAGTTATGTATAAAATTTTTACTTGCTGGAATACCTTACCAGAATAAGTTGTCCCTCAATAATACTGACTAAACGGGGCATTCCTGTATGCATCACCTGTTATATTGGTTAGTACTGTTGGTTATAAGTAATAGAAACAAGCCATTTGGTTGAATTTTTTTAACTTAAGCAAAAGGACAACTTGTAATAAAGACCCAAGGAGATTTTGCAGAACCCTAGGCAGAGGATACAACTGGGCCTCAGCAATCAGCCTTAATTTTATCTGCTTCTCTCACTGGGATATCTTCAGTCTCCTGTTACCTTTTTACTGATAATTTATCTTGTTATCTCCCTGCAAAATAGTTTATGTTCTAGAATTTCCTGTCTCCCCCGTGCAAAGCTACCTACTTCTTTCACTCTGGCTGATTTTTGCTAAAGGTTAAGAACAAATTACACTGAAGGGCACTGGGGTGACTCAGTTAAGCATCCAGTCTTGGTTTGAGGCTCAGGTCACGATCTCACTGTTCAGCAAGTTTGAGCCCCATTTTGGGCTCTGGGCTGATAGCATAGAGCCTGCTTGGGATTCTTTCTCTCTCCCTCTCTCTCTGCCCCTCCCCACTAGAGCTGTCTCTGTCTCTCTCAAAATAAATAAATAAACTTAAATTAAAAAAAACAAATTACACTGTATCAACTACTTTTTCTTAATATGTATGTGGAACCTCCCAGAATTATTATTTTTTAAGATCTTATTAATCAGACGAGTCTCTGGTTAATGGAATTTCAGTTGGAATTAGGATTATCTGTGGGCAGTAGAAAGCCTCAAATGCATTTTGTTTTTTTCTTTTAAGATTTTATTTTTTTTAATTTTTATTTATTTATTTTGAAAGAGAGAGAAAGAGCATGCACATGTGCATGCATTGGGGAGGGGCAGAGAGAGAGAGGGAGAGAGAGAATTCCAAGCAGGCTCTGCTTTGTCAACCCAGAGCCAGACATGGGACTTATATTCATGAAACTGTGAGATATGACCTGAGCCAAAATCAAGATTCAGACACTTAACCGACTGAGCCACCTAGGCACCCCTTTAAGATGGTATCTTTAAGCAATCTCTACACCCAGTGGTGGGCTTGAACTCATAGCCCTGAGGTTGAGTTACATGCTCTACTGACTGAGTCAGCCAGGTGCCCCTCAAATGCCAGTTTAAATAAAAGAAAAATTTATTTCTGTCTTTGAAAATTTTAAAGGTCCAGTGCTGATACAGTAGCCTCACAAAGGCATCAGGGACCCAGTCTCCTATTTTGCTGACCCACCGTGCTTGGCATGGACTTCCAAGATGGCTACTTGAACCACAGCCAATCTGCCCCATTCCAATCAAAAAGGAAAGGGCAAAAAACAGTCCTATCTACCTCAAGCAAGAAACACTAGAAAATAAATCTTTATTCTGGGTAGTTGTATTACTCAGTTAAAAGTCAAGGGTTATATTACTAAAAAAGTAGAGTACAATCAATATTAGGGAACAACAGGCTGTGCCATTGATGTCTATTAAAAGGTGAGTTTTAAGGGTGCCTGGGTGGCTCAGTCAGTTGAGTATCAGACTTTGATTTTGGCTTGGGTCATGATCCCAGGGTCGTGGGATCAAGCCCCTGTGTCATGGAGCCTGCTTGAGGTTTTATCTCTCTTTCTGCCCTCCCCTCCTCTAAATGAATGAATTAATGAATTAATGAGTTTTATAGTATAGATGCAAATGAGCCCAAATCTTGGTATCTCTTCTATGAGAATGCCTACATAATAATTGCTTGAAATAGTCATTTCTTTAAAAAAATTTTTTTAAAGTTTATTCATTTTGAGAGAGAGTTCAAACAGGAGAGAGATGGAGAGAGAGAATCCCAAGCAGGCTCTGCACTGCCAGCACAAAGCTCCGTGCAGGGCTTGATCCCACACACTGTGACCGTGACCTGAGATGAAACCAAGAGTCAGATGCTTAACTTGACTGAGCTACCCAGGCCCTCCTTTAATTTTTATTAGAGAGAGAGAGAGAGAGAGAGAGAGAGAGCGAGCAAGCATGAGCCAGGGAGAGGGAGACAGAGACAGAGAGAAAGAATCTTAAGCAGTTTCCGTGTTCAGCATGGTATATGATGTGGGGCTTGATCCCACGACCTTGGGAATCATGACCCAAACCAAAATTAAAAATCACATAATCGACAGGCTGAGCCACCCAGGCACCCCAAAACAGTCATTTTTTTAAGTTTATTTATTTATTTTGAGAGAGAGAGAAAGAGAGTTCGCTAGCACGTCAGTCCAGAGCCTGACGTGGGGCTTGAACTCGTGAAACTGTCAGATTAGGACGTGAGCCAAAATCAAGAGTCAGACCCTTAACCGACTGAGCCACCGGCTGCCCTTGGTCATTTTAAAATGACCTTTGAAAACAATCATAGGTCTCAAAAGAAAATCGTGAAAATATTTTGCAACTGAGCATAAAGAAGGCTAGGAACAGTACTACAATAGAATACAAAGACAAATAAAAATCCACAAATAAACGAGAAACCCAAGCTAGCAAAACTTAAATAGTATTTACTTTAAAATCAGCTCACTGCATTTATGTAATGATGTCTGAAAAGATATGGTAATTTTCAGAGCTTAAAATTACTGGTGAGGATATTGAGAAACATTCCCCCTTTTTTGGCACCTGCAGTATCAACTCTTAAATATATGGGGTGCCTGAGTGGCTCTGTGGGTTAAGTGTCGACTCGATTTTGGCTCTGGTTATGATCTCACTGTACATGAGATCGAGCCCTGTGTTGGGCTCTGTGCTGACAGCACAGAGCCTGCTTAGGATTCTTTCTCTTTTGCATGCATGCTCTCTCACTGTCTCTCAAAATAAATAAATAAACATTTAAAAAATATATTTAAAATATATTTGGACATACATACTGCAGGGCCTGGACTAGAATGAGGTAAGAGAGGCTTGTAGGGCACAAAATTCATGGAGGCACTTCTCTCCTATTGGTGTAAGTGCAGACTTTACATGTACATCACCCTAAGAGTGATGCCTTCTTGAATCTTGTGTTCCTAGGCACTGCCTTGCCTCACTCTAGTCCCAGACCTGTTGTACCAATGAGGCAAATTTGGCAGACAAATGTGCAGTAGCTGTAACCCACTTAAAGGCCTTTGCAAACTGGAAAAATGAGCAACCGTAGAATCAAGAACATCTCTAAGAATTTGCCTCTTGATTTTTCTGACTGTATTTAATGGGAAAGATAAAAATGCTGAATTTTGGTTAAAAACAAACAAACCATGATTAGAACGCTTGACTTTTGAAACCAATTTTGTACAGTAATTAAGTGTGATTTTGAGAAGTTGTTCTTTTATATTCATATATTCTGGAGTAACCAAATTAAAGTGTCTGCCACAGTTTTCCAACTAAGAATTGAATTGCCATTTTTTTCTTAAGGAGATAAAACTGTCCCCATATAGGAAAAGAATCTGAATAAGGTAAATAAATTATGTGTGTCCTTTGATGATAAAGAATGATTTACAAGTTTGGCTGATTTGCTAAATGCTTTGTAAAGGCTAAGCAATTAGCAACAAATGGTAAACTGAGTGTCATTGATGTGTATTGGCGGGGTCACTTTAGGATACATTATTGATGATAAATATGAAGGAAGCACCAATTAGCTTTTCCTTTACTGCATCAAGAAGAGGAAAATATCTATAGAATTTGAACAGATTCATACAAACTATGATAGAACCCTTCTCAACTGCCAGTACTGGATAAAATTTAGTCAATAATAGTAAGAAACAGACAAAATAAAAAATGAAAAGACCCACAACAAAGTGCACAGCAAAGCTAGGGTGAAGCAAGAAAGGCAACTCTAGGGTGTAAAATTTGAGAAAACACTAACTCTTGAAGTTATGTAAGTGCTAACGTGGCACTTGTTTAAACCCAATAGTTAATGTGTCCTTAAATTTTGGCAATGGGTGCATCATTATTAAGGAGATATACTCATTCCCAGTGTTACACATGAGCCTCAAAATAAGTGCCTCCTTAAATTTTGTGCAAAAAAAAAAAAAAAAAAATTCTTAATTAAAACCAATCTTAATCATTGGAGCAAATGACTTTCCATAAGACAAACTTATCACAAAAACAAATTTAAAAAAAACTAATATTTTTAGTGTGAATAAACTGGACATTCCATTAATAAATGAAACGAGTAAGTAGACACCAAAAATAATGATCTGAGGCAAAATGTTAATCATAGATTATGATATCTAGATAAAGAATATATGGGTTTTATTGTACTATATTTGCAACTTTTCTGAAAAATTTCCCCCCCACATGGTGAAAGTAATAATTTGAGAACAGTAAAGAGCTCTTGGATATGAAAAGACAGAATTTTTAAATTTTTAAATTATATATAGCTGATTGTATGTTATAGAACATCCAATTAATGAATAAGAAGACAACCTTGAAAAATTCTCTGTAGAATTCAAGGTGAAAAGTAAATTAATTAAAATTATGGAGAGAAAGTAAAAGTAAAGACTAGAGTTAGAAAATTCAGTATAGGGGCGCCTGGGTGGCGCAGTCGGTTAAGCGTCCGACTTCAGCCAGGTCACGATCTCGCAGTCCGTGAGTTCGAGCCCCGCGTCGGGCTCTGGGCTGATGGCTCAGAGCCTGGAGCCTGTTTCCGATTCTGTGTCTCCCTCTCTCTCTGCCCCTCCCCCGTTCATGCTCTGTCTCTCTCTGTCCCAAAAATAAATAAACGTTGAAAAAAAATTTTATAAAAATAAAAAAAAAAAGAAAATTCAGTATATTTAAAAATAAATAAATAAAAATAAATAAATAAATAAATAAATAAATAAATAAATAAATGAAAAAAAGAGGTTAGAGTGGGAGAGAGCCAAAGCATAAAAGACTCTTAAAAACTGAGAACAAACTGAGGACTGATGGGGGGTGGGAGGGAGGGGGGATGGGTGATGGGTATTGAGGAGGGCACCTTTTGGGATGAGCACTGGGTGTTGTATGGAAAACAATTGACAATAAATTTCATATATTTAAAATAAAATAAAATAATTTACATCCAAAAAAAAAAAAGAAAGAAAATTCAGTACACTTAGAAGAGATGTAGATATGAGAACAGATGAGGAAAATAATTTATCAAAGGGAATTTATGTGAGCTAGAGGAAGACTTGAGTCAGTAGATTAAAAAAATTCACAAGTACCAAACAAGATGAATGGAATGAGACCCAAACTAGACATATCCTGATAATTCTTTTGAATTTACCTACAAAGGAAAGATTTTACCATCAGACACATTTGTAACATTAATTATGAACACAATGGAGCATGTTTATATAATTAAAAAAGAATAAATATCTGCAGAAGGATTGAAACACATCAAATATGTAAAAATTCATGAATTTCTAATGATAATACCCAAATGGATGATGGAGATTATGAGGACACCAACTCAGTACTGTATACATTGGTAAAAAAAGAAAAAGAGTCAAGAATTGATCCTGACTTTCATTTATGAACTGTATTTCAAGATAATAGTTGATGAGGGAAAGTTCTTCCGCTATAGAAGAATTCTGGATATGAAATGCTGAAGGAATGATACCATGTGAAAAGTCATCATTTCATAATTCCCTAGGAAATAATGGATCTAACAACAATTAGCATGGCTGCTAAAACCCTTGAGGAAAGATTTAATAATAGATGAATGGATCGGGCTCAACTATAGTGATCAATCTTAATATCCTTAAGAGTATGACAGTCATTTTGTACCTCCTGATATATTGCAATAGTAAGTATATAGAACAACCTGTAAAATATTCTTGCCATAGAATTAAACTGAGATCTGATCAAGCCACTGGTTATAATAACCATCAAGAGATATGGAGTATGTGTGTGTGTGTGTGTGTGTGTGTGTGTGTGTGTGTGTGTGTAGGAATATGTGGAATGACACCATGAAGATGCAATCAACCAAAAACAGAGAATGTGGGAAATCTTTCAGGACAGATGACTCAATTCATTTAACAAATGAATAGTTTGGACAAAGTGGAGAAGAGGAGAAATTACAGATCTTAAATTTTCTTATCTTTTAGAGATATGTACTGGATTATTTAGTGTTGAAATGATAGGATCTAGGATTTTCTTTAAAATACTCTAGAAGAAAAATGTGTGTCGGGGGAGAGGGTTGTATTTGGAGAGAATAAGAAAAACTTGGAAAAAATGTTGATAACTTTTTAAAAAAATGTTAACATTTATTTATTTTTGAGAAACAGAGAGAGACAGAGCACAAGCCAGGGAGGGGCCGAGATAGAAGGAAACACAGAATCCGAAGCAGGCTCCAGGCTCTGAGCTGTCAGCACAGAGCCTGACGTGGGGCTCAAACTCTCACACCGTGAGATCATGACCTGAGCCGAAGTTGGATGCTTAACCAACTGAGCCACTCAGGCGCCCCTTATGTTGATAACTTTTCAAGCTGAGGAGTGGTTACATGAGGACTCATTATAATATTTGTTCTACATTTGAAATTTTCCATTATAAAAAATAAAACCAAGAAAAGACCTAGAGGATTGATTAAGATGTATAATTCTAATTAGGCTCTGAGGACAAGAAAGAGTAGAAAGAGACTATATTTGAAGAGATATAATGGCTGAGAACTTTTTAAAACTGATGAAAGGTACAATCTGCTGATTCAAGAAGCCTAGCAAATCCTAATTAGAATAGAAGAAATCCAATCCCAGAGACCTTGTAGTGAAACTTCAGAAGATGATTGATTGATAGGGAGATATAGTTAGGTAGATAGATAAATAGAAGAGATTTTTAAATAAGCCCAAGGGTGGGAAGAAGCCAAAATACTTTCAAAGGAACACTGCTTATTTCTCAGCAGCAACAATAGAAGCCAGAGATAGTCCAATGATATCTTTCACATGATGAAAGAAAATAGCTGCCAGCCTGGAATAGTAGTCCAGTGAAACTATTTCAAGACTGGGAACAAAAATAAAGATGTTTCCAGACAACTATTTGTTACCAACAGACCCTCACTAAAGGAAATTCTAAAACATGTAATTTAGGAAGAAGGAAAATATTCATTAAAAGGTCAAGAATTCAAGAAACAAAAAAAGATCAGACAATGGCATACATGTGCATAAATTTAAGCACAAATTGACAATATAAAACAATATCTCATGATGGGTTGAAATAAAAGAATTAATATATATGAGAACGATAATATAAGCTGGGAGTGAGAATGAATACTAAAGTATTCTAAGTTACTTATATTATTGAGAGGAAGGATAAAGATATATTGATTGTTCTTTAGACATTGATTAGTTAAGTAAGCATGTTGTAATTTTTAGGGTAACTACTAAAAGGATAGAAACATAATGTTTAACTTCCAAACTAGAAGTGTGAATAGAGGAAAAAGGTCTTAGAAATAGTAATTCAGTGAAAGGAGAGAAAAATAAACACAAAGTGGTTAGAACAAATAACAGTTAAAATAAGGTTGAAACTCATCACTGGTTGTTAACTCTAAATGGGCTAAATGCTGCAGTTAAAAACAAAGATTATCAGTCTGGATTGAAAAAAAGTCCAAGTAGGTGTACCTGGGTGGCTCAGTCAGTTAAGCGTCCAGTTTCGGCTCAGGTCATGATCTTGCAGTTCATGAGTTCGATCCCCACATCCGGCCCTATGCTGACAGCTCAGAGCCTGAAGCCTGCTTCGGATTCTGTGTCTCTCTCTCTGCCCCTCTCCTGCTCACGCTGTCTCTCTCGCTCTCTAAAAAATAAAAGTAAAAAAAAAATTTTTTTAAGTAAAGTTGAAAAAATTTTTTAATGTTTATTTATTTTTGAGAGAGAGAGAGCAAGGGAGGGGCAGAGAGAGAGAGAGGGAGACACAGAATCCAAAACAGGCTCCAGTCTCCGAGCTGTTAGCACAAGAGCTGGACACGAGGCTTGAACTCGGGAATGGAGAGATCATGACCTGAGCTGAAGTCAGACACTTAACTGACTGAGCCACCCTGGTGCCCCTAAAAAATAAAGTTAAAAAAAAAAATTCAAGTGGACACATCTAAAAATAGATATATGAAAGACTGAAATTAAAAGACTGAAAAAAGATTTACCATGAGAACATTAACCCAAAGAAAACCAATGCTGCCATATTAATATGGAATATAATGGGTTTTAAGGCTGAATGTGTTACTAGATATAAAAGCTGATCATTTCATCATGAAAGAAGATTCGGTTTATCAGGGAGATACAAATTTGAATTTGCATTTACTAATAACATGTTCTCAAAATATACAAAGGTAACTTTGAAAGAATAGAGACACAGATAATCCATATCATAGTAAGCAATTATAGCACCTCTCTCTCTGTAATTGATGGAATAGGCAGACTTAAAAATCAGTAAGATTTAAAGACTCTATTTGATCTCATAAAATACTGCACTATACAACTAAAGAATTCATTTCTTTACAGTGACTATTCTTAGGCTCTAAAGTAAGTTTTCAACGAACTTCCGAGGGTTGAAATTATGTTTTTCTGCCCATAGTGCAGTTACTCTAGAAATCAATAACAAAACAATAACTAGAACAAATCCATATATTTGAAAATTACTATATACATTTTCAAGTAACCTGTAGGTCAAAGAAGAAATTATAAGCAGAAAGTAAACTATAATCCAATGAAATATTTTGGTTTTACTATATGACATGTTGTTGAGGGATATTACAGTCAATTTGAACTCCTATAATCATTTCTGTGAAGGTTTTATGTTGACTTAAAATTCTTGCTTGGCACTGTTTTTTAATATAAGTCCCAACTGAAGGGCTTGAAGAACAAGCTTGACATGTTTGAACTTGGAGAAGAGTCTCAAAAAAACAATCAGAGTACAGTTGAGTTAATGCAGCAACTAGATATTATAAAATGGCTTAATATTCCTTTTACTGTTTGTTTTTGATAGCATTTAAACAAGAGGTTAGGACATATTTATAATGGTAATATGTATTATTTAGCTGGCTTATGTACAAAAGTCCAAACTACTGTGGGACATGTAAACTTTTAAATACTTGGATTATGAGTTGTAATCTAAAGGTTAATATATGCACTAGATATTGGCTACATTAGTGCCATTTTCAAAGGGTGTATGAGCATTTTCTTTGCAAACCTGCATGTAGGTAGATCATTTCATTAGGTCTTAAGTTTATAACCCGGAAATTTTTTTGGCCTTTAAAAAAACAAAAAAAAAAGTAAATTTCTAAGAGTGTAAGAGGACTTTTAAAACTAGATTACCCTTTCTAATAATGATTTTATTGAGATGCAAAGCCAATAATTGAAAATACATTGTAAATAAATTGATTATGCTTTGGGAATGTAAACTTATAAAGTTCTTGATACTTTGATAAGTAAGTTTGTAGTGTTACTTTCTATTAAAGTATATTTATGTTCTAGTACTAAATTCCACAGACCATTCTCATACCCAGAATGCCTTGTGAAGCGCAAGAAGAATAATTATTTATCTGTACTATATCGTAATTCTAACTCTAAGATGTAATAATTTACTGTAATAATTTGATAAAAATACTAAAGCTGTTCTGCACCACCACCACCAGATGCAATTGGGCTGGAAACTCTTCAGTGTTTATCTATTTAACTCTTAGCTGTATCTTGGCTGCCTTTGGAGGACTTAGGTTTTTAACATAGCTGGGCTTTTTTCTTTTTTTCTTTTCTTCTTTCTTTCTTCTTTCTTTTCTTTCTTTCTCTCTTTCTCTTTCTTGATTTTTTCTTTCTTTCTTTCTCTCTCTTTCTATCTTTTCTCTCTTCTTTCCCTCCCTCTCTCTCCCTTCATTCCTTCCTTCCTTCCCTCTTTCCTTCTTTCCTTCCTTTCTCCACAGACCATCCACACTTCTTGTAGTAAAACTTCATAAGTAAGCAAACCAGAAAAGGCTCATCAAATTGAGTGATTAGTATAAGTAACAGAGTTCATTTTTAATTTAAATAGAAAAAGTTTATTCTTTCATCTAGTCAAAATAACTTGAATTATTAAGTAGAGGTCTTCATTTGACCTGATTTTCATAAGTTAAATATGGTAGTAATGTGCCCTTAATGTAGAGAAGTTTGTTCCATTACATATTGTTCCTCTTATATATATATTTCTTTAGAACTTGTTAATATTTTTATTTTACTTAACAAACTGTACCTTGTACAATAGATGTTATTCTTATTTTAGCTCATACTATTCTTACAAATTTAGAATTGACTAAAAATATTTTTAATACAGAAATTTTGCTTATTTGCTTTTTTCCCCAGAAAAGTATGTCTCCTATAGAGCACATCTATTTTTTTAGAAAGGAAAAATTACTTCAGAATATTTACTTAATACAAGTTAACATACAATGTCCAAAATATAACCAATTCTATATTAACAATATTTGAATGATGAGGCTTTAGGGTATATATAGCCAAAGGTATTACTAGTTTATTTCTTCATTTTGAAAATATTAACTCAGGCACATGTGCACTTTATCATTTTCATGGGTAGCAATCATGACTTTGATAAACATTATCAATGAAAGACATGGATGGCTAATATCAAAAACACAAGAAACAAGTGTTGGTAAGGATGTGGAGAAAAAGGGATAAGGTTGGTGGACATGCAAACTGGTGTGGCTACTGTGGAAAATAATATGGAGTTTTCTCAAAAAGTTAAAAATAGAACTGCCCATGATCCTGTGATGGCACTACTGGCTATTTATCAAAAAAATACAAGACCTCTCTGACCTCAGCCTTAGCAATTTCTTACTTGACACATCCCCAAAGGCAAGGGAATTAAAAGCAAAAATGAACTACTGGGACCTTATGAAGGTAAAAAGCTTCTGCACAGCAAAGGAAACAACAAACAAACCTAAAAGGCAACCAACGGAATGGGAAAAGATGTTTGCAAATGACATATCAGACAAAGGGCTAGTATCCAAAATCTATAAAGAGCTCACCAAACTCCACACCCAAAAAACAAATAACCCAGTGAAGAAATGGGCAGAAAACATGAATAGACACTTCTCTAAAGAAGACATCCAGATGGCCAACAGGCACATGAAAGATGCTCAACGTCGCTCCTCATCAGGGAAATACAAATCAAAACCACACTCAGATATCACCTCACGCCAGTCAGAGTGGCCAAAATGAACAAATCAGGAGACTATAGATGCTGGAGAGGATGTGGAGACACGGGAACCCTCTTGCACTGTTGGTGGGAATGCAAATTGGTGCAGCCACTCTGGAAAACCGTGTGGAGGTTCCTCAAAAATTAAAAATAGACCTCCCCTATGACCCAGCAATAGCACTGCTAGGAATTTACCCAAGGGATACAGGAGTACTGATGCATAGGGGCACTTGTACCCCAATGTTTATAGCAGCCCTCTCAACAATAGCCAAATTATGGAAAGAGCCTAATGTCCACCAACTGATGAATGGATAAAAAAATTGTGGTTTATATACACAATGGAGAACTATGTGGCAATGAGAAAGAATGAAATGTGGCCCTTTGTAGCAACGTGGATGGAACTGGAGAGTGTTATGCTAAGTGAAATAAGCCATACAGGGAAAGACAGATACCATATGGTTTCACTCTTATGTGGATCCTGAGAAACTTAACAGAAACCCATGGGGGAGGGGAAGGAAAAAAAAAAAAAAAGAGGTTAGAGTGGAAGAGACACAAAGCATAAGAGACTCTTAAAACTGAGAACAAACTGAGGGTTGATGGGGGGTGGGAGGGAGGGAGGGGGGGGTTGATAGGGTATTGAGGAGGGCACCTTTTGGGATGAGCACGGGTGTTGTATGGAAACACCAGTTTGACAATAAACTCTATATTGGAAAAAAAAATACAGAAAAACCACTAATTCGAAATCACGTATGCATCCCTAAGTTTATAGCAGCATTATTTACAATAGCTAGATTATAGAGCAGTCCAAGTGTCCATGGATAGAGAATGGATAAACAAGAGGTGATACACACACACACCACACACACACCACAACCACCACACACACACCACACAGAGGAATATTACTTAGTCATAAAAAAGAACGAAATCTTGCCATTTGCAATGCCATAGATGAAGCAAGAGAGATAATGCTAAATTAATTAAGTCAGTCAGAGAAAGACAACTACTGTATGATTTCACATTACTGTGGAACTTATGAAACAAAACAAAGAAGAGAGGAGAGAAACCAAGAAACAGACTTTTGATCATAGAGAACAAACTGATGGTTACCAGGGGGAAAGTGGGTGAGGGAATGGGGTGGAAATAGGAGATGGGGATAAGAAATGCAATTGTTGTGATGAGCACTGGTTGATGTATGGAATTGTTGAATCCTGTATTGTACATCTGAAACTAATATATACTGTATGTTAAAATTTAAAAATTATAAAAAATATTCATGAAGTTTCTAAAAATACTTTTGATAGAAATATCATTGTTACAGTACTCTGAGTCAAACTTTTATTTACTCTGAAGGAAGCATCAAAATAGTCCTACCCTGATTCATAGCTTTCTGATACCAGTCAAAAAGAAGGAAAAACTAAATCAAACAGTGTGTGGTTTTCCAAATTTTTTTTAAAATTCAGTGTACATAGTATGTAGTTTAAATAAAATTTGCTGTGAATACTATGATTTAAATTCTCTTTATCATATAAAACAGTAGTAACACGAGTACTTTCATTGTACAAAATACTCTCGTGTGTACATTTGTATAATGTTTTTTTTTTTTATGAAATTTATTGACAAATTGGTTTCCATACAACACCCAGTGCTCATCCCAAAAGGTGCCCTCCTCAATACCCATCACCCACCCTTCCCCCCCCCCCCACCCCCCATCAACCCTCAGTTTGTTCTCAGTTTTTAACAGTCTCTTATGCTTTGGCTCTCTCCCACTCTAACCTCTTTTTTTTTTTCCTTCCCCTCCCCCATGGGTTCCTGTTAAGTTTCTCAGGATCCACATAAGAGTGAAACCATATGGTATCTGTCTTTCTCTGTATGGCTTATTTCACTTAGCATTACACTCTCCAGTTCCATCCACGTTGCTACAAAGGGCCATATTTCATTTTTTCTCATTGCCACATAGTACTCCATTGTGTATATATACCACAATTTCTTTATCCATTCATCAGTTGATGGACATTTAGGCTCTTTCCATAATTTGGCTATTGTTGAGAGTGCTGCTATGAACATTGGGGTACAAGTGCCCCTATGCATCAGTACTCCTGTATCCCTTGGATAAATTCCTAGCAGTGCTATTGCTGGGTCATAGGGTAGGTCTATTTTTAATTTTCTGAGGAACCTCCACACTGCTTTCCAGAGCGGCTGCACCAATTTGCATTCCCACCAACAGTGCAAGAGGGTTCCCTATTTCTCCACATCCTCTCCAGCATCTATAGTCTCCTGATTTGTTCATTTTGGCTACTCTGACTGGCGTGAGGTGATACCTGAGTGTGGTTTTGATTTGTATTTCCCTGATAAGGAGCGATGCTGAACATCTTTTCATGTGCCTGTTGGCCATCTGGATGTCTTCTTTAGAGAAGTGTCTATTCATGTTTTCTGCCCATTTCTTCACTGGGTTATTTGTTTTTCGGGTGTGGAGTTTGGTGAGCTCTTTATAGATTTTAGATACTAGCCCTTTGTCCGATATGTCATTTGCAAATATCTTTTCCCATTCCGTTGGTTGCCTTTTAGTTTTGTTGGTTGTTTCCTTTGCTGTGCAGAAGCTTTTTATCTTCATAAGGTCCCAGTAATTCACTTTTGCTTTTAATTCCCTTGCCTTTGGGGATGTGTCGAGTAAGAGATTGCTACGGCTGAGGTCAGAGAGGTCTTTTCCTGCTTTCTCCTCTAAGGTTTTGATGGTTTCCTGTCTCACATTTAGGTCCTTTATCCATTTTGAGTTTATTTTGTAAATGGTGTGAGAAAGTGGTCTAGTTTCAACCTTCTGCATGTTGCTGTCCAGTTCTCCCAGCACCATTTGTTAAAGAGGCTGTCTTTTTTCCATTGGATGTTCTTTCCTGCTTTGTCAAAGATGAGTTGGCCATACGTTTGTGGGTCTAGTTCTGGGGTTTCTATTCTATTCCATTGGTCTGTGTGTCTGTTTTTGTGCCAATACCATGCTGTCTTGATGATGACAGCTTTGTAGTAGAGGCTAAAGTCTGGGATTGTGATGCCTCCTGCTTTGGTCTTCTTCTTCAAAATTCCTTTGGCTATTCGGGGCCTTTTGTGGTTCCATATGAATTTTAGGATTGCTTGTTCTAATTTCGAGAAGAATGCTGGTGCAATTTTGATTGGGATTGCATTGAATGTGTAGATAGCTTTGGGTAGTATTGACATTTTGACAATATTTATTTTTCCAATCCATGAGCAGGGAATGTCTTTCCATTTCTTTAAGTCTTCTTCAATTACCTTCATAAGCTTTCTATAGTTTTCAGCATACAGATCCTTTACATCTTTGGTTAGATTTATTCCTAGGTATTTTATGCTTCTTGGTGCAATTGTGAATGGGATCAGTTTCTTTATTTGTCTTTCTGTTGCTTCATTGTTAGTGTATAAGAATGCAACTGATTTCTGGACATTGATTTTGTATCCTGCAACTTTGCTGAATTCATGTATCAGTTCTAGCAGACTTTTGGTGGAGTCTATCGGATTTTCCATGTATAATATCATGTCATCTGCAAAAAGCGAAAGCTTGACTTCATCTTTGCCAATTTGGATGCCTTTGATTTCCTTTTGTTGTCTGATTGCTGATGCTAGAACTTCCAGCACTATGTTAAACAACAGCGGTGAGAGTGGGCATCCCTGTCGTGTTCCTGATCTCAGGGAAAAGCTCTCAGTTTTTCCCCGTTGAGGATGATGTTAGCTGTGGGCTTTTCATAAATGGCTTTTATGATCTTTAAGTATGTTCCTTCTATCCCGACTTTCTCAAGGGTTTTTATTAAGAAAGGGTGCTGGATTTTGTCAAAGGCCTTTTCTGCATCGATTGACAGGATCATATGGTTCTTCTCTTTTTTTTTGTTAATGTGATGTATCACGTTGATTGATTTGCGAATGTTGAACCAGCCCTGCATCCCAGGAATGAATCCCACTTGATCATGGTGAATAATTCTTTTTATATGCTGTTGAATTCGATTTGCTAGTATCTTATTGAGAATTTTTGCATCCATATTCATCAGGGATATTGGCCTGTAGTTCTCTTTTTTTACTGGGTCTCTGTCTGGTTTAGGAATCAAAGTAATACTGGCTTCATAGAAGGAGTCTGGAAGTTTTCCTTCCCTTTCTATTTCTTGGAATAGCTTGAGAAGGATAGGTATTATCTCTGCTTTAAATGTCTGGTAGAAACTCCCCTGGGAAGCCATCTGGTCCTGGACTCTTATTTGTTGGGAGATTTTTGATAACCGATTCAATTTCTTCGCTGGTTATGGGTCTGTTCAAGCTTTCTATTTCCTCCTGATTGAGTTTTGGAAGAGTGTGGGTGTTCAGGAATGTGTCCATTTCTTCCAGGTTGTCCAATTTGTTGGCATATAATTTTTCATAGTATTCCCTGATAATTGTTTGTATCTCTGAGGGATTGGTTGTAATAATTCCATTTTCATTCATGATTTTATCTATTTGGGTCATCTCCCTTTTCTTTTTGAGAAGCCTGGCTAGAGGTTTGTCAATTTTGTTTATTTTTTCAAAAAAACCAACTCTTGGTTTCGTTGATCTGCTCTACAGTTTTTTTAGATTCTATATTGTTTATTTCTGCTCTGATCTTTATTATTTCTCTTCTTCTGCTGGGTTTAGGCTGCCTTTGCTGTTCTGCTTCTATTTCCTTTAGGTGTGCTGTTAGATTTTGTATTTGGGATTTTTCTTGTTTCTTGAGATAGGCCTGGATTGCAATGTATTTTCCTCTCAGGACTGCCTTCGCTGCGTCCCAAAGCGTTTGGATTGTTGTATTTCATTTTCGTTTGTTTCCATATATTTTTTGATTTCTTCTCTAATTGCCTGGTTGACCCACTCATTCGTTAGTAGGGTGTTCTTTAACCTCCACGCTTTTGGAGGTTTTCCAGACTTTTTCCTGTGGTTGATTTCAAGCTTCATAGCATTGTGGTCTGAAAGTATGCATGGTATAATTTCAATTCTTGTAAACTTATGAAGGGCTGTTTTGTGACCCAGTATATGATCTATCTTGGAGAATGTTCCATGTGCACTCGAGAAGAAAGTATATTCTGTTGCTTTGGGATGCAGAGTTCTAAATATATCTGTCAAGTCCATCTGATCCAATGTCTCATTCAGGGCCCTTGTTTCTTTATTGACTGTGTGTCTAGATGATCTATCCATTTCTGTAAGTGGGGTGTTAAAGTCCCCATGCAATTACCACATTCTTATCAATAAGGTTGCTTCTGTTTATGAGTAATTGTTTTATATACTTGGGGGCTCCGGTATTCGGCGCATAGACATTTATAATTGTTAGCTCTTCCTGATGGATAGACCCTGTAACTATTATATAATGTCCTTCTTCATCTCTTGTTACAGCTTTAATTTAAAGTCTAGTTTGTCTGATATAAGTATGGCTACTCCAGCTTTCTTTTGGCTTCCAGTAGCATGATAAATAGTTCTCCATCCCCTCACTCTGAATCTAAAGGTGTCCTCAGGTCTAAAATGAGTCTCTTGTAGACAGCAAATAGATGGGTCTTGTTTTTTTATCCATTCTGATACCCTATGTCTTTTGGTTGGCGCATTTAATCCGTTTACATTCAGTGTTATTATAGAAAGATACGGGTTTAGAGTCATTGTGATGTCTGTATGTTTTATGCTTGTAGTGATGTCTCTGGTACTTTGTCTCACAGGGTCCCCCTTAGGATCTCTTGTAGGGCTGGTTTAGTGGTGACAAATTCCTTCAGTTTTTGTTTGTTTGGGAAGACCTTTATCTCTCCTTCTATTCTAAATGACAGACTTGCTGGATAAAGGATTCTCGGCTGCATATTTTTGCTGTCTAGCACCCTGAAAATCTCGTGCCAATTCTTTCTGGCCTGCCAAGTTTCAAAAGAGAGATCAGTCACGAGTCTTATAGGTCTCCCTTTATATGTGAGGGCACGTTTACCCCTTGCTGCTTTCAGAATTTTCTCTTTATCCTTGTATTTTGCCAGTTTCACTATGATATGTCGTGCAGAAGATCGATTCAAGTTACGTCTGAAGGGAGTTCTCTGTGCCTCTTGGATTTCAATGCCTTTTTCCTTCCCCAGTTCAGGGAAGTTCTCAGCTATTATTTCTTCAAGTACCCCTTCAGCACCTTTCCCTCTCTCTTCCTCCTCTGGGATACCAATTATGCGTATATTATTTCTTTTAGTGTATCACTTAGTTCTCTAATTTTCCCCTCATACTCCTGGATTTTTTATCTCTCTTTTTCTCAGCTTCCTCTTTTCCATAACTTTATCTTCTAGTTCACCTATTCTCTCCTCTGCCTCTTCCATCCGAGCCGTGGTGGTTTGCATTTGTTTTGCATTTCCTTTAAAGCGTTTTTCAGCTCCTCGTGACTGTTCTTAGTCCCTTGATCTCTGTAGCAAGAGATTCTCTGCTGTCCTGTATACTGTTTTCCAGCCCAGCGATTAATTTTATGACTATTATTCTAAATTCACTTTCTGTTATATTATTTAAATCCTTTTTGATCAGCTCATTAGCTGTTGTTATTTCCTGGAGATTCTTCTGAGGGGAATTCTTCCGCTTGGTCATTTGGATAGTCCCTGGTGTGGTGAGGACCTGCAGGGCACTTCCCCTGTGCTGTGGTGTATAACTGGAGTTGGTGGGCGGGGCCGCAGTCAGTCCTGATGTCTGCCCCCAGCCCACCGCTGGGGCCACAGTCAGACTGGTGTGTGCCTTCTCTTCCCCTCTCCTAGGGGCGGGATTCACTGTGGGGTGGCGTGGCCCGTCTGGGCTACTTGCACACTGCCAGGCTTGTGATGCTGGGGATCTGGCGTATTAGCTGGGGTGGATAGGCAAGGTGCACAGCGGGAGGGGGGGCAGGCTTAGAGCGCTTCTCCTTAGGTGATCCACTTCAGGAGGGGCCCTGTGGCAGCCGGAGGGAGTCAGATCCGCTGCCGGAGGTTTGGCTCCGCAGAAGCACAGAGTTGGGTGTTTGCGCGGAGCGAGCAATTTCCCTGGCCAGAACCGGTTCCCTTTGGGATTTTGGCTGGGGGATGGGCGGGGGAGATGGCGCTGGCGAGCGCCTTTGTTCCCCGCCAAACTGAGCTCTGTCATCCGGGGGCTCCGCAGCTCACCCTCCCTTTGTCCTCCAGCCTTCCCGCTTTCCGAGCAGAGCTGTTAACTTATGACCTCCCAGACGCTAAGTGCCGCTTGCTGTCTGGAACACAGTCCGTCAGGCCCCTCCACTTTTGCAAGCCGGACTCGAGGGCTCTGCTTGGCTGGCGAGCCGCCCCTCCGCCCCGGCTCCCTCCCGCCAGTCCGTGGAGCGCGCACTGCCTCGCCGCCCTTCCTACCCTCTTCCGTGGGCCTCTCGTCTGCACTTGGGTCCGGTGACTCCGTTCTGCTAATCCTCTGGCGGTTTTCTGGGTTATTTAGGCAGGTGTAGGTGGAATCTAAGTGATCAGCAGGATGCGCGGTGAGCCCAGCGTCCTCCTACGCCGCACTCTTCCTGCGCCTCTCTCTGTATAATGTTTTAAAGGGTGTGAGATGCTAAAGTGCTATAAAATAGAATCTGACCAATTCGCAGGAGTTAACCTCTTTTGACAAAGGGTTAGAGACACTAGTCATGTAACATGCTATAGGAAGCAGTTCAGCAATATTCATTGTTACTCTTAACATGGACTGAACATAAAGTAAAAGTAATTATTTCTCCTACTAGGGGCGCCTGGGTGGCGCAGTCCCGGTAAGTGTCTGACCGGCTCAGGTCATGATCTCAGGGTTTGTGGTTCAAGCCCCACGTCAGGCTCTGTGCTGACAGCTCCGAGCCTGGAGCCTGCTTCGGAGTCTGTGTTTCCCTTTCTCTTTGCCCCTGCCCTGCTCACACTCTGTCTCTGTCTCTGTCTCTCAAAAAGTGAATAAACATTAAAAAAAATTTTTTTAATTATTTTACTTACCTTAAAATTTGCCAAGACAAGTATATAATTTCAAGTAAATATTTGTTAATGATAATGATAATTGATTTTCCTTAAGTGAGAAATAAACCAATTGAAAACTGGATGAAACAGAAAAATACATAATTATATTTCTTTCTCTAAGAAAGAAGTATTCTATGGGAATGTCTCTCAAAGTTTGTGTTGGGGACAGTTGGGGAAGACAGTGTCCACTAAATACCTAGGACATCTTTAAAGACATCTGGGATATGCCTCTCCTCATGTGTTATTTCATGCACTTATTATGTAGACCACATTCTATGCAATGTGCTCTACTATGAACCAGGAGGAAAACCATGACTAAGACAAAGTCTTTGTCTTCAACAACCTCACAACCTACCCAATATGGCAGGCACATAAAAAGTATGATACAGTATAATTAGGGCTGTAATAGAAATAGACTAGAGTACTATCAGAATATTAATGAGAGTATTATGTGTACTTCACTACATCTTCTCTAAACTCTCTTTTTTAGAGTTTAGGAACTGGAAAATTTTGTGGGTTTGTGTTTGTGTGTACGAGTGTGGGTGTAGTGTAGTGGTAATGAGTTGGACAGCAGAGATCACAACTTATCTGAGTGGTAAAAGGACAATTGGAGTTCACTAAATGAGCAAAGAAAGGAGGAGGGCATTTCAAAAGGAAAGATGGGCAAAAGCTTTGAAGGATGAAAGTGCCTAGTTCAAGAGACCGTGAGCACTACTAGTGTGATTGTAAGTGGAATAGATGAGTAGAGTACCTGGGCATAAAAATGGGATCAGGTTGTGAACATTTGGGGGTATGATTGCTAGAAATTATTATTGTGTAGACATTAGGATACTAGTAGCAGTCTCTTGAAACCAGGTACTCGTGAAGTCAAGCTTTTATTACTCTGAAGGGAAACATAAACAGTAGTCTTACAGGGCACCTGGCTGGTTCATTCAGTAGAACGTGTGACTCTTGATCTTGGGGTTATAAATTTGACCCCCCATGGTGGGTGTATAAAATTACTTAAAAATAAAATCTTAAAAAAGAAGTAGTCTTACCCTAATTCTTAGCTTCCCAATACCTCTAAAAGAAAAAAGCTAAATGATACTACTAAAAGGCTGTCATATGCCCAACTGCATGGATGTATCTCAAATGCATTATGCCAAGTGAAAGAAGCCAGCAGAAGGCTACTTTCTATATTATTTCACTTTTGTAGCATTTTAGAAAAGGCAAACTGTAGAGACAGAAATTCACCAGTAATTGTCAGAAGGTAAGGGAATGCATAGGAATTTGGGAGGGATGGGTAATGGAATGGTGCTGTATACAGTTGTGGAGGTTGCGCAATTGTATGCATTTGTCACTTTACAGAACATTGAAAGGGTGGGTTTTACTGTATGTATTGTTTATCTTGTTAATAATCATAATAATAATAGTAGTGGTTATAGAAGCATAATGAATCCTGAGCAAGAGACCCCTTCCTGTAGCAGAATTAATAGCATTTCCACCGCGTCTTTCTTAACATTCAGTCTTCATTGCCTTATCCCCACTGCTTTCCTTGTCTTCAGCTTCCGCAGTTCCTGGTGATTTTTGGCATTTTTTACCTGAGGCTCCAGTGACCTTCCTTGATAGATCTTGGCTCCAAGATTGTAAGGAGAACCATTGCTCACTCGGTTGATTTCCAGGTTCAACCATGCACACCTTTAGTTTCTAGGTGATAAAGGAAAGACATGGCTAAATTTCAGTAAAATGAGAACTTTGAAGACCATATGTGAAAAACAGAGACCAAAGAACCTGAAGACAGGGATGTACATAGGAGACTTTTATAACAACCCAGATCAGAAATTATGAGGCCTGAACCATTGAGCAAAGCAGTGAAGATAGAATGAAAGGATGAATAAAACTGTAAAGTTAGAATTGACAAGACTAAAGAAGAGGATCTGTGGGAGAAAAGGGAAGAATGAGAATCAAGGATGATTTGGTAGTTTCTAGCTTGGGCAACTGGTTAGATTGCTCATTTTACTCACTTAAGAAATAATTACTGATTACTGAACTGTACAAGTAAAAATGGTTAAGCTGGTAAATTTAATATTTTCTTTTTACCACAATTAAAAAATATATGTATATTAAATATATTTATTGAGCATCCACAGTGTGCCAGGCATTATGTTAGATAGTGGGTATAATAACAGACATGGTTTCTGCCTTCCAGAGGTACTACACAGTGAACCCAAAGGTACATACATAAAAATCATGGTAAATGCTTTGGAGAAAAAGAACTATAAAGTTTGATAGTAGACCTATTAAGAGATAGTAAGAAAACATTAATAGGAATGGTAGGAGAGATGAACTTTAGACAGCATGTATGAAGGCTCTGAATCAAGAAGTAACTTGTTATGTTTAAAGAATGGAAACAAAGCCCATGTAACTGGAATGTAGTGGGCAAGGAGAGAGTGATGTTATTACAAGTTTGGAGAGGTAGATGCTGCTCAGGTCATGGATCGCATGGATGACAGTAATGATTTTCACATAAAACCATGTGTGGTAGAAGGCCATTAAAGTTAGAATGTATGCATGTTATATGTGTGTTAAGAGAAGGGAGACATGATTTGTAACCTCACATTCTGCCTTACCATTTTCTGTTCCTGCTTTAATCCAAAGACCACCTGTCACCTTGTATATTAGACCCATCCCCCTGGTCTACTCAAGGGGTTTGATCCTGATTTTACCATTCCCCTCAGTATCTTACACTGTACCTGATCACCTCACTTAGTGTACAAATGTTCTACAACATAGCTCCAAACAAAACTTTCTAGACACCACATGTCCCTTTTGTTACATTTGCATTTCTCTGCCTTCTACTGAAAGAGTTGTCTATATTCATCATTAGTTTTTTCAGTCTACTTCAACAGGCGTCTTCTTTCTACTGCTGGTTCTTTGAAACCTCCCTGGTGGAGGTCACTTCCATCTTGCCAAAATGCCTGGTCAATTTCAGTTCTTTTCTTATTGATCCCTTTAGCAGTATTTAATGTAGCGGACTACTTTTTCCTCTTAAAAAAAAATGTGTTAGTAGAATTGCTTTAGCCAGATAATATATTGACATGGCTCAAAAATCAAAATGATATAAAAAGATACACATTGGGAAGTCTTCATACCACTCCATCCCAGTTTACCGTATTGTACCTCTTCCACCTGAGATTTCTAAAAATAAACCACTTTTATTAGTTTTTTTGTGTATTTTTCCAGTGGTTTTAACACAGGCAGAAGCAAACTAAATGTTTATTTTTATTCCTTTTTTTCTGGCCCCAAAGGTAACATCCTATAAACCTATCCTGCCCCTGAATTTTGCTCTTTTCATTTATAGTATATGCTGGGGTGCCTGGGTGGCTCAGTTGATTGAGCCTCCGACTCAGCTCAGGTCGTGATCTCACAGTTTGTTAAGTTCAAGCCCCACATAGGGGGCTCTGTGCTGACAGCTCAGACCTGGGAGCCTGCTTCGGATTCTGTGCCTCCCTCGTTCTCTCTGCCTCTCCCCTGCTCGTGCTCTTGCTCTCTCTCTCTCTCTCTCTCTCTCGTCCTCTCTCAAAAATAAATAAACAGGGGCCCTGGGTGGCGCAGTCGGTTAAGCGTCCGACTTCAGCCAGGTCACGATCTCGCGGTCCGTGAGTTCGAGCCCCGCGTCAGGCTCTGGGCTGATGGCTCAGAGCCTGGAGCCTATTTCCGATTCTGTGTCTCCCTCTCTCTCTGCCCCTCCCCCATTCATGCTCTGTCTCTCTCTGTCCCAAAAATAAAAAATAAACGTTGAAAAAATTAAAATAAATAAATAAATAAATAAATAAACATTAAAAACATTAAAAATAATAGTATATCCTAGAAAACTTCTCATTTTGTTATATGGAAAGCTTCTTCATTATGTTTTACATGTCTATTCCAGTATGTAAATATACCATAATTTTTTAGCCAATTACCCATCCATTGTGTTATTTCCAGTCTTTTGTTATTACAAGCAATGCTGCAATGAATGATTTGTACACAGATTACAGATTATTTTATATATGTTTGATACATTTTCTGAAGTGAGTCAAAGGGTAAATGCCTTTCTACTTTTGATAGTCATTTTCAAAAGGCCTTCCAAAGGAAACACACTATTTTTAAAATTTATTTATTTATTTTGAGAGAGAGAGACAAAGGGAGAGAGAGAATCCCAAGCAGACTCAACACTGTCAGTGCAGGCATTGATCCCACGAGCCATGAGATCATGACTGGAGCCAAAATCAAGATTCAGATGTTCAAACCGACTGAGCCACCCAGGTGCCCCAGGATATACTATAATGCAATCAAATCTAATCATGTGATTTAAAATGCTATCTATATAGTAATATATCCCAGTGTCTCTCTGGCTTTAGCTTTTCCCCTGATTTGTTATCTGCTCAACATCTCTCCTTGTGCAAAATTGAACTCATTTTCTTCCCAAACTTGCTATTCCCCTCATTTTCCCCATCTCTCAATAAATAGCAGTGCCATTAACCCAGTTGTTTAGGCAGAAAACTTAGAGCCCATATTTTCCTCCTTTTCCTATACAACAAGTTAAATAGAAATTATATAAGCTATATATAAGTTCTTCAAAATGTTTTCTAAATCTGATTCCTTCTCACCATCTCCCCCCATTCTACTGTGGCATAGTCCTCCATCATTTCTCTCCTGGACTACTTCAGTGGCCTCCCAACTTCTTCTCTGACTTCTACTTATATACCCTATCCAGAGTCTATTTTCTACATAGTAAAATCTTTTAAAATTGTTGTTATTTTATATTTATTTATGCAAAATAACATATGAAGTACATATGTAAGTTATGGATCCTAACAACAAAGTGAATACTATCCAGTGTAAAGAAGTAACAATAATGTCAATTCTATCTATAATGCTTCTGTCTATTCCTCTGCCTGTGATCTTCCTCCCTTCCCCCAAACACATAGCTGCTAACCATTCTCTTATACATAGTGAACCCATAAACAATGTTATTTCAAGCTTTATAAAAATGACACTATCCTATATACCTAAGTATGTTATTTGATTTTCCTTATTTTTGATCTTTGTACAAATGCATTATCCCTTTTTTAAATTTTGTTTAATGTTTACTTATTTTTGAGAAAGAGAGAGAGAGCGTGCACAAGTGGGGGAGGGGCAGACAGAGAGGGAGACACAGAATCCAAAGCAGGCTCCAGGCTTCGATCTGTCAGTACAGAGCCCAACAAGGGGCTCCGACTCACAAACCCTGAGATCGTGACCTGAGCTGAAGTCACACACTTAACCGACACAGCCACCGAGTGGCCCCTATCCTTTTTTTTTTTTTTAATGTTTAATCATTTTTGAGAGAGAGAAAGAGAGTGAGAGAGAGAGAGTGCAAGCGTGGGAGGCCAGAGTGAGAGGCAGATACAGAATCCGAAGCAGGCTCAAGGCTCTGAGCTGTCAGCACAGAGCTCAGCATGGGGCTCAAACTCAGGAACCATGAGATCATGACCTGAGCCAAAGTCAGATGTTTAACCGACTGAGCCACCCAGGCACCCCTGTGTTATCCTTTTAATAGACTTCTCTATTTACTCAATATTATGTTTCTAAGATTTACCTGTGTTGTGTATAGTTGTAGTTTATTCATTTTCACTAATATATAATCCATTACATGGAGCTTACCATAATTTATCCATTCTCCTGACGATAAGATAAGAATTTTTCCGCAAATTTCAGCCATTAGAAATGATATTGCTGTGAATATTCTTTCTATCTCTTGATATACATGCAAAAGGGCTTTCTTGGGGTAATGGTTCTCAGTGTTAGCTGGGAAACTTAAAAACAAAACAAAACAAAACAAAAAACAATGCTTGGACCCTACATAAACCCACTAAATTAGAATCTGTAGAAGTAGAATTTTATATCAGTATTGTTTTGTTTGATTTTGTTTTTAATCGTCCAGATGATTTCAATGGTTAGCCAGGAATAAAAACACTGTGTTAAAAATATTCCTAGGAATGGAGTCTCTTGGTTGTAGGAGTATGCCAATTTAAAAAACTACTTACTTACTATGAAAGATAACACACACAGATATACTCAAAACAAAAGCATATTTCTGCCCTTGGAAAACCCTCTTCTTTCACAAAAGCTCAGGTTTTCCTTTATATGAAAAAACTTTTGTACCAGCAATTCAATAAAAATTTATATTTGTGCAGGATCTGATTATTTTGCCATGTAAAGTTCTCCAGAATATTTTTTGGAACTAGAAGTCTCCCTAGGATGATCTTTTAAAATCATTAATCAGATTATGTCTACTACCCTTGTTCAAAACCCACCAGTGGCCTCCCATTACAGAATAAAATTACCATTGCCTATGAGGCCCTATGTGATCTGGTTTTTGTCTTTGTCTCCAATCTTGTTTCCTACCACCCAGTGCCTTTTTAATTCTGTTAGAGGCATGCTGGTCTTCTGGTCCTCAAACATGCCCACCTCATTGTAGCCTTAGGACCTTACATTTGTTTTTCACTCGATCTGGAGCATCATTTCCCAGATTTTCTCATGGTTCATTTTCTCATTTCATTCAGATCTTTTTTCAGTGTTACCTCTTTAAAGAGGCCTTCCCCTACAGGAGTACTGATGCATAGGGGCACTTGTACCCCAATGTTTATAGCAGCACTCTCAACAATCGCCAAATTATGGAAAGAGCCTAAATGTCCATCAGCTGATGAATGGATGAAGAAATTGTGGTTTATATACACAATGGAGTACTACGTGGCAATAAGAAAAAATGAATATGGCCCTTTGTAGCAACACGGATGGAACTGGAGAGTGTTATGCTAAGTGAAATAAGTCATACAGAGAAAGACAGATACCATATGTTTTCACTCTTAGGTGGATCCTGAGAAACTTAACAGAAACCCATGGGAGAAGGAAAGGAAAAAAAAAAAAAAAGGAGGTTAGAGTGGGAGAGAGCCAAAGCATAAGAGACTCTTAAAAACTGAGAACAAACTGAGGGTTGATGGGGGGTAGGAGGGAGGGGGGGGTGGGTGATGGGTACTGAGGAGGACACCTTTTGGGATGAGCACTGGGTGTTGTATGGAAACCAATTTGACAATAAACTTCATATATTGAAAAAAAAAATAAAGAGGGCTTCCCTGATGACCCTATATTAACCACCCTCCTTTCATTAATTACTGTCTTCTACTTATATACTTTTTTTATTCATTTATTTATTCATCTGTTATTAAAGTTTATTTATTTTGAGGGAGAATGTGAGCAGGGGAGAGGCAGAGAGGGGAGAGAGTAAATCTCAAGCAGACACTGCACTGACAGCACAGAGCCCAAGGTCTTACCAACTGTGAGATCATGACCTGAGCTGAATAGACATTTGGATGCTTAACCGACTGAGCCTCCTCTACCTATATATTTTATTAGTTTATTGTTTTTTTCCCTACTACTCTGTAAACTCCATGAGATCAGGGACTTCTTCATTTCTGTGTTCTTAGAAGCTAGCATGGATGCTTAGCATGTAGCATGTGCTCAGTAGATATTTGTCAGGTAGGTGGTTGGATAAATGACTGGATGAATGAATGGAAAGGAAGGATGGAAGGAATGTAGGAAAATAGGGGGAAGGAAAGCCTCCTGGTCCTGCTTTCAATAGAGAAAGAGAATATAAGAAGAGTAAGTTTGTATTTAAGAAAATAAATTCAGTTTTAGACAAGTTTTAGTTTCTCCTTCCATCCTTTCTTCTTCCCTTCTTCCATCTGAAACACACATCTACACATAGACGTCAGGATTAACAGTGACATTGGTCTTGCCTTTTTAAGGAATTAGCAAGTGGTAGATTTTGTGAAGTATGGCAATTAAAATTAAAATCTATGTAAGAAACAAAAATACAAACTCTAAGAAAATGACCCTTAAACCTTCAAGGATGCCTGGGCTCAGAGTGATTAGGAAGTCCTGGCCTGTTGAGACTTCCAGGGGAAAAGTCATTGATTGTGAACTTTACCCTGAAGATATTTCATCACGAACTTAGGAGCTGAGAGTTTGTCCCTACTTCAGGATAACATAGAGAATAAGGGGCACGGAGGACTGAGCTGTGGGGCAGGGATAAGCATATTTTTAGACAAGGGCTGTTGTCAAGTCCCATGTGGAGAAAATAAAGCTGGCTCCAATAGTTCTTTAAGATACATGATGTATTTTAATAGGGAAATACATAACATAAACATTTTGTATTTTCTAATGTCTTCTCTCTGCCTTTGCATCCAGATTTGTTGTTTGTGGTCTCTCACTCAGGTAGGATATGAAAGCACATTCCCTTACTAGAAATTTCGGGGTGTGAATTTAGAGATTATGTCTAAATCAGGTGACAGCAGGTAACATCAGGTGTGGAGAAAGAACCCCTGCCACTTACTTGTTCTCTCACAAATATTTTACATTCATACATGCTGGAGTTCCATGCTGAAACCACTTGGAAGAATCCTGATGATGATGTACCCCCCCCACCGCCCTTCTAGGATCATAAAAGGACTTAAGAAAATCGTGGAATGAAGAAGTTTAAGACTCTTCGACATACACCATTTCACTTTGTTTTATTTTAGTCTATTTCCATATGAGCTAAACGTTACATCAAAGAAATATACCTATTGGCCAGTTGATAGAAGTTCTCTTTGCATAACAATTCCTTACATTTATAAAGTGCTTAATAGTTTCCAGAAAATTTAAATATGCATGATTTATTTTATTCTCTGCAAAACCATGAAGTATGTAGGGTAGGTGTTGTTTTTCCCTTTTTAAAAATAAAAAAACTAAGGCAAATTTCAGGCCATTCATTATATCACATACTTTCTAGTATAAGTTTGCCACATCTCAGGCAAATACAAATTTATAAACAAATTTACTGAGTACTTACTAAAAGGAGTCTTTTTTTTTTTTTTTTTTTTTACAAAATTCGAATTTGTAAAAAGCCTCCTTTAACTAGTAAACATTGCTAATACATTTAATTGCATTAACTACTCGACTAAAAAGCTTAAGAGAACAGAAAAGTCGCAGTCTGACAAGAAACTACTAATATAAAACAAATAGGAAATGAAGGCTAAGGGGCACCTGGCTAGCTCAGTTGGTAGAGCACATGACTCTTGATCTCGGGGCCATGAGTTCCAGCCCCATTTTGGGCATAGAGCTTACTTAAAAAAAAGAGGGGTACCTACGTAGCTCAGTCAGTTAAGCACACGATTCTCTTTTTATTTTTTTTTATTTTTTTTTAATGTTTATTTGAGAGAGAGAGAGAGAGCATGAGCGAGAGCGAGAGCAAGGGAGGGGCAGAGAGAGAGGAGAGAGAGAGAGACACAGTATATGAAGCAGTCTCCAGGCTCTGTGCTGACAGGCTCCAAGCAGGGCTTGGACCCATGAACTGTGAGATAATGATCTGAGTCGAAGTTGGACACTTAATCAACTGAGCCAACCAGGTGCCCCACACCCAACTCTTGATCTCAGCTCAAGTCTTGATCTCAGCTCAAGTCTTGATCTCAGCTCAAGTCTTGATCTCAGGGTTGTGAATTCAAGCCCCATGTTGGGCTCTGCGCTTGGCAGGAAGCCTACTTGAAAAACAAAGCAAGAAAAGAAAGAAAATGAAGGCTAAGTATTTAGCCTAAAATTGTATTGTTGAGGAAACATACTTCAACGAATAAAACTAAGCTACACACAGGTTTAAAAAAAAAAGGGCTGGGGCGCCTGGGTGGCTCAGTTGGTTAAGCTTCAGGTCCTGATCTCACAGCTCGTGGGTCTGAGCCCCACATCAGGCTCTGTGCTGACAGCTTGGAGCCTGTTTCAGATTCTGTGTCCTCTGTCTCTGTCTGCCCCTTCACTGCTTGCCCTCTCTCTCAAAAGTAAATAAACATTAAAAAAAAATTTTTAAGTGCTATCTTAAAAATGAAGTTTTTGTATTTTTTTTACATCCTTTGACTTTTATTTAGAGTTTGTCTATGAGAATTTGAGAAACTATAGTAAAAATGGATTTATGAGCTTGACATAATGTCAACAGTTTGTTTATATTTATACTCATACATTTTGCTGTCAACACAAAACTGCATTAAAATATCTTCTTAGAATATGTATCTTTTGTATTAGATAATTTTATATTATAAAACAGTGACAAGTTATCATTAACAGCTTTTAAATTTATATGTAAGTAGCTAAATAATATTTTTTAATCTTGTATTCAGTTTTTATCTTACACTAAAAATCTCATTTAAGGCCAACAGCATAGTATATAAGACAAGATGTCTTTTCTTATTAGCCATAAGAATAACAGTGGCCTTTTCCTTGATTGCTTGAAACTAATTGAGCTTGGTTTTTCTAAGTTGGCAGGCATCTTTTTTAACTTGGACATAAGCATGTGTGAGTAAGTGTTCCCATATTTTAGTCATGGTGAGTTATGAGCATATTAAAAATAATTATCTCCACCTCATAAATCTTTCTTTTACTCAAGTTTATTTTAGCGCTTACTTTATCTTCCTGTTAATGTCTCCTATTTTGGTCATATATATATGGATGGCAGTAAATTATAGATTTGAGCTGTATTTAGCATAGAGAAAAAGGCCAATGGCATAATATATTATAGCTATAGTTCATAATCAGCGTCTGTTAAGATGAGGCATAATAAAACCCATCTATGTTGCTGCTTATTGGAATTGGGAACCTTATTTTTTAATGAATACGATAATTTAGTTTCATTAGCAGATTTTGAAAATTGAAGAATAAGAGATGCCATTCTGTGGATGAAAAAAAAAAGGTGACATTTGCCAAATGCTAATGGTGATAATAGGGTTAGAGTAGATCCTCTGATTTAATTCATGCCGATAAGGTAGGCACAACTAGTAATATGAACATTCAACTGGTTTAGGAAAAAGGAAACAGCAGCACACTACCAAGAATCAGGATCATTGTTATAATTACTAGAATGTTTAGCAAATATGGTAGAATGAATACAACACATTTTGAGGTTGTAGGCTTTAAGTTGGAGGCCTACATGATATATATCAGGTACTTTTGAGACAGGGCGAGCACATCAGTTACATGTTCCACAAGGCATTTTCTCAGCCATGTTCAACAGTGTGCTTTGCCATAGCTTCTCCATTTGTTGAATTCAGGATGACCTTTGCATGAATGAAGTCAAATAGGATTAAGGCAGGAATTTTCAACAATAGAAAAGAGCAACAGATGTAGCCGACTTTGAACGTGGGAGGATTGTTGATGTACTGTTGCCTAAAGGGAGTGTCTATAGTGGGGGGGGGGGAGGAAAGGAAAAAATAAGTTTACAAAATATTAAAAAATGTAGAAGAGGAGTATAAATGGTCCAAATACCTCTCCAGGTATTTTGTAATTGGGATGAAATTATCCTGTAATTTAAAGATCCTTTAAAACTGTTTAACTTTTTTTCTTTTGTATTATTACAAAGATACAGTTTGAAAATGTATATATACATACACTTTCAAAAATATGGATGGAAAATGTATGTGGTTAGGAAAATCGCAGTTACTACTAAGTGGTATTTGTGAGGCTACTTCTTTCTATTGTCTAATTTATTTCATTTGGGCTATAACAGTATAAAACTATTAACGTTGCACACAAATTATTCTGTTAGGTTTAAAACATAAAGTAACAAAAGATAAGACTCCAAAATAATTATATCTATGGCCAGACCATAGTTAATTTCTGACTGGTACAACGTGAAACATTTTAAAACAATTACTGCATATAAATCAGTTTATTTTATCTTATTTTGCTTTGTTTCCTATAATGAGTTGGTTTATTTTTAAAAGAATATTAGTTTGTCACATAGATTCTCTTTTCAGTTTATTTAGTTTTAAACAAAATCCAATCCTTGGTGTCTATTATATACTAAATGTATATCCTAGAAGAAAACTGTTGTGGCATCAATATCTTCTGGTTCCTGATAAATAAGTCCCTAAGTGAACTATTGTAGTTTATGATAATGAATAATCTTTAAGCTGTAAAAAAAAAGAAACAAAATGAATAAAGAAGCATTAAAACAAAGAGATAATTTTATGCTTCAACTATTAACAACTGAAAGTTCTTTAGAGGGCTTAGTGGAAAAGTTTGGTGAGGAAAAATAAACAATGAAATGGCTTTATCTATTTGGTTTATTAAATTACATGCTAAGTCTTCTTAAAGGAACATTGTATATAAAATACTTAAATTGCTGAAACTTAATGCAGCATTCTTTTTCTTTCTTTGTTTCTTTTTTTAAGTTTCTTTATTTTTAGAGAGATAGCACGGAGCCCAGTGCAGAGCTCAAACCTATGAAACCATGAGATCATGACCTGAGCCCGAACCAAGAGTCAGACGCTCAACCAACTGAGCCACCTAGGCACCCCCTTAATGTAACATTCTTAAAATAAATTTTATCAGTATGAATCTATGTAATAGTTAACTCTCATCGTGCCTACAGTTCTAGTTTTAAAATATATGAAGGAATGAGTGTAAGAGAATAGTAACAGAAGTATTAACAAGTGATTTAAGTAAATGATTAAAATTTGGGGATAAGGAAGGAAAATCTAAACCTGTTGAGTAAACAGGTCTACTCCCTCAAAGAAGAAAAATTTGTCCACTGTTTCTTCATCTGATACAAGGTTTCAAGTAGATTCCCATTTCCCATCTGTGATTTAGTGGTGATCATTTAAAACTTAACAATACATATCTTCTTTCCACTACCACCACCATCAATTCTAAAATTAACCATTTATCTTTCTGATTAATTTTTAGTTTCTTTTTGCTATTTAGACTTAAAGCTGTGTAAAGGGCAATAATACATGTACAATAATCAATAGCCATAAAATAGGGGTATTAAGGACTTGTAATATGGAGTATGGGAGAAAGAAAACACAAGGAAAGGTTTCATGGAGGTAATAGCATTTGAATTTATATATACTGCTTTGGTAGAATTGAGACATAGAAATGGCAGAGGAATATTTCAAGCAAGTGAAATGTTATGAGTAGTCCCTCAATGAATCCTGTGCAAATGTCTTTCTTTCTCAGATATTTACAGTTCCCTTCACATGCCTTCTCTTCCTTTCCTTTATGACTGTACATGCAGGCCCTCCACCTACAGCTTCCAGTGGATACATTCCTAGACATCTCTTAAGATCTAACTCAAGTGCCTCCTTCTATATGAGGATCTCTTCTGGGCCACCAAGTAAATACCATCACTCTATCCTTTGTGCTTCTCATTCATTTCCCATATTCTGTATTACAGCTATTCATTTGTGTATCTCTCTTCAAGACTGAGCTCCTGAATTCATACATGTCGTGAAGTCCAGATAGTCCTGTACTACTACTGTATGCCGGGTTATTTGGATAGAGTAGTGAGCAAGATACAGCTCTGTCCTTGGGCAACTCACATTCTAAAATGGTAGAGTGATTACAAATAATGAGTAATTAAAGAATTATACTTTTGGGGTGCCTGGGTGGCTCAGTCAGTTAAGCATCCAGCTCTTGATTTCGACTCAGGTCATGATCTCAAGGTTTGTGAGTTCGAGCTCCACATTGGGCTCTGCGTTGACAGCGTGGAGCCTACTTGGGATTCTCTCTCTCTGTACCTCACCCCTCCAAATAAATAAACTTAAAAAAAAAAGAGTATAATTTCATATTTGATAAGAAAATAAAGCAAGGTGAGAAGTTAAAGAATGATAGAAGGAGAGTATTTAAAATGATCATGAAAGTTGTTTTGGAGAAGGTGAAGTATCAAGGAATGATCCATAGAAAGATATGGGGTAAGAGCTTCCATTGGCAAAGGAAGTAGCAAGTATAAAGGCCTTGGGGTGTAAGCTTAGGATTGGGGGGTCATATGAAGCCTCTCTTTAGAAGTGACATTTATGAAGAGATCTGAAAGGTGAATGTGGATTAGCCCTTAGGACAGTGAAGGAGTGAGGAGGAAGCAGTTTATGCTGAAAGAACAACAATGGTTGCCACTTAGAGGAGTTTGACATATTCGAGGAATAAGTCATTCCCCAGTAAGGGGGATAATAGTACAACATGAAGCCTTTGAAGACCATGTTCTCTGAAGGAGAGTTTTAAGCAGGGAAATGATATGATCAGATATGTCTTTGAAAAGATCACTTTTGTGAAGGTGGTTGGAAAGGGCGGGGGTAGAAAGTAGGAAGGAATGGAAAAGAAAAAGTAGTCTGGGCAAAACATGATTGGTTGAGACCAGATTGGTGACAGTACAAATAGAAATAGATAAGTATGGGATATTTTTAATTCACAAGATCTTGCTTTTGGTGTTTCATGTAAGAAATCTTTGTCTAACCCAAGATTCCAAAAGCTTCCCTCATATGTTTTCATTAGAAGTTTTATAGTTTTATTTGTTGCAAGCTATGGATCAGAGATTTTTTTGTATCTTTATTTTTTTGGTTGTTGCTTTTCTTTCTTAGCATATGGATATCCATTCATCCCAGAACCACTTGTTGAAAAGATTATCCTTTCTACTCTGAATTGCCTTTACACTTTTAGTGTTGAAAATTAATGATTGTATATGTGTAGTCAATTTCCAGATGTTCTGTTCCAATGATCTGTGTACCTTTATACAATACCATCCTGTCTGACTATTATTGTTTATGTTGTCATAAAATCATAAAGTATTAGTCTTGCAACTTTGTTTCTAGTTTCATAATTATCTTGGCTATTCTAAACCCTTTGCAATTTCATATATGCACATTTTAGAATCAGCTTGTCATTTCTGATTGAGATTGTACTGATCTGCAGTTCAGTTTAGGGAGAGTTAATGACTTATCAATGCTGAGTCCTTAAATTAATTGAGCACAGTTTATCTCTCCACTTTTCAGGTCCTTTTAAATTTCTCATACCAATGTTTTATAGTTTTCAGTGTGCAAGTATTCCACACATTAGTCCAGTTTATGCCCATGTGTTCATATTTTTAAAGCTGTTACAAATGGTAGTTTTTTAAAGTTAAACTTAAAAAAAGAAAAGCATTATGTTTGCTCTACGGAATCCCCATCTAATTCCTTGGAAGCTTTTATGGTTGACTTTCAATACTAAAATTAAGTCTTTGAAGATGTACAGTAAAAAGTTTTTAAAAGTAAACAGTAGACATTTAATTGCCATTGATTTCTGGTAGTATTTATTATGTAATAGTATAAATCACATCTATCCAAACTTCTAATTTTAATATGTAAAAAATATATATTGTGGAGGAACTCCTACTCTCATTTCCATTAGGTTTCAGTCCTGGGTCCTACCTCTTTTAGAGGGTAGGGACTGCTTTATCACCACGTGATCCTAATACCAGGCCCAGGGTCCCGCACCCTTAGCAAAATAAATAATATAGTGGAATAAGTGAATAAACATCTGCCTTGATGCTAATCCTCTGGCTATCTCTTCTCAAAGTGTGGTCTCTGGAGGTCCATGTTATAGTTCATTGTTGGTTTGTGAAGTAAAGGACATTTTCATAATAATACTAAGACTTTATTTACTTTTTTCACTATGTTGATATTTGCACAGATTGGGCAAGAGAAATAGTGGGTAAAACCTGTGGATGCCAACATATGAATCAAGGTAGTGGCACCAAATTGTTAGTAAGAGTCATTGTATTCTTCATGGCCATGCAGACTCAGTTTAAAAAAAAAAGGGGGGGGGGAAAAAAAACAGTGTCATTTAAGAATGTCTTTATGAAACAGTAAAAATTATTCATTTTATTAAATTTTAATCTTGTAGTGCACATTCTACTATTCTGTGTTAGGAAGTTTGCCTGAAACACTTCTGCTGCTCATGTAGGCATTACCATTATCTCAAAAAAAAAAAAAAAGGACTTGCTCTATTATTTGGGTTGTAAGATTGGCTAGGGGTCTGCGTAAGGGAACACCATTTTTACTTGAAAGAATGACTGACAAACTGGTTATTTAGACTTGGTTATTTGGTACATATTTTCTCAAAAAGGAACAAAATTATACTATCACCTCAAGGGAAACAACTGACAGTATTTGTTGTCAGTGATACAATTAGAGCTTTCAAGCAAAAATTAGAATTTTGGAAGACTCCTATCTGCCACTTTGAACTTGAGATTTTCCCGATACTTAAAAAACATTTCTGAAAAAATAGGTGATGATATTAAGAAATATTATTTTCTTTCTCATTGCCACATAGTATTCCATTGTGTATATAAACCACAATTTCTTTATCCATTCATCAGTTGATGGACATTTGGGCTCTTTCCATAATATTAATAATGAAACATGTCAACATTGTCAGGGAATCTGTTTTCCAAATGACCAGTGGATAATGTTTCAAAATTATGCATAGACAAAAATTCCTTTCAAAGTGCAGGATGGATCGATGGATTTTAATATAACAGAATTTGAAGAGTTCATGCATGTGGTTTCAGATTCTACATAGCAACTAACCTTTAAGAAACCACCACTTGTGAGTTTTGGTATAGTACCAAAGAAGAATATCCACAATGGTCTGAAAAGGATTTTAAAATTCTCTTTTCCAACCATGTATCTGTGTGCTAGATTTTCATTACTTTGACCAAAACAACACATCACAACAGATTGAACACAGTAGCAGATGTGAGAATCCAGCCATTTTATATTCAGCTAGACATTAAAGAATTTGCAAAAATGTGAAACAGTGTCACTCTTCTCGCTATTTTTCTTTGGAAAATATAGTTGTTACAGAGATACATTAACATGTAAAGTTTTAAAAAGAACTAATAAGTATTGTATTAATTTAATAATTAATTTCTGTTTCAATTTCTAATATAGTAATTATCAGTAGTTATACCCACATAAACAATTGGGAGTCCTCAATTTCTACAAATGTAAAGAAGTCCTGAAACCAAAAAGTTTAAGAATTGCTGCTGTCTGCCATCTCTATATCTATCTTTAGCCTCTGACTTTAGTCACAAGACTGAGACTTTCAGGAGCTTCAGACCTGTCTTTGTTCCTGGTTTTCCCTCAGAAATGATCCAGATTAAGTCAGACATCCATTTGGGTAGGCATTAGAAGTATCAGATTTTCTATAGTTTTGCCAAGCTTTGGTGGGAAACAGGCTCATCCTTCAGAGGTCTAGCTTGAATGAACTTGTGAAGTATTTGTTGACATCACTTTCTTTCTGGTTTTTTTTTTTTTTTTTTGATGCTTATTTATTTATTTTGAGAGAGAGAGGTGGGGGGGGCAGAGAGTGAGGGAGAGGGAAAATCCCAAGCAGGCTTACACTGTCAGTGCAGAGCCCAACACAGGGCTCCATCTCATGAACCGTGAGATCATGACCTGAGCCAAAATCAAGAGCCAGACGCTTAACCGCGGAAGCCACCCGGTGTACCCCTGTTGACTTGAGTTTCTACTGTGTGATCCAGTAGCACAGTGTAGGAGCATATTTTATCATTCTCATCACATTATGTAATGATAGTTATTTATGCCTCCCTACTCAGTTATGAATTCTTCAGTGACAAAATGGAATGAGTAAAGGTTTGTTGAAGTACTAACCTATTATGATCAGTGCCAAGGGACACAGTTTTCTTAAATGTTTTTTAAAAAAGGTCTTTCGATAGTAACTAAAATAGGTCTTTCTGAAATTGCTACGTATCAAATTCAATATAATGAAGCAGAGCATATAAACGTGCAGTATTGTTAACTCATGGAAGTTTTCATATAAAAATGTGGCTGTTTATTATTTCTGCCTTAAATAATCAACATATTCTTTTTGTGGTTTAAATGTACGTATGTTTAGTACAGTTTGGCAAATGGAATAAATGTGCTTTTATCCCATAAAAATACCCTCTAGTCAGTATTATCCATAAAAAATCATTGATAATCATCCTGTTCATGTATTGTTTGGGGGCAGGTCCCTTAACCTGTTTGAAGCTTGTCTCTGAAATGTGGGTAATTTTAAGTCACGGGATTGTTGCCAGGGTTTTATTAAGCATATCTAGCCCTTGTATTATTTAAATAGTGACTTTGAAAGTGAGATGTGTGACCTCTTAGGAGTGCTCAGCATAGTTCACTGGGTGTGGGCAGAATATGTTCAAATTTGTATCTACATGTTTTAATCCAAGAAAGAAATTAAGCTTTACTAATATTAATATGCAGTTTAACATGGGTACCTTCACCTAGCCTACATAACTACATATTAGAAGGTCATGTATCAGGTAGAGGATGGAAAGTGTCCTGTAGAAAGGGGAGTACAAATGCAAGAGGAAGTTTTACATCTATCCTTTTTGTCAGGAAAGATAAACTTCCACTTATATTCATGCTATTTTCCTATTTCTATAAACTTCCATTCATATTACTTTGCCAGACTATGTGAGTACTAGACTTTTCCTGATTCCTTACAAGAAGTAGGCATGAGAATGGATGGATATTGGTTAGCCAGCCTACAATGTTGGCTACAGAAATATTTTCATGTTATTTTGTTGCTAAAAACATCTGTGCCACCTGTATAAACTCTCACTCATATCAATATACTTTCAGAACTTGAAAACAACATTTTCTAACCTGTTTTGAAGTCCACATAAAAATTATTAGTAGAGTATTAACCGTAACTAGTTGACATCAGGAATTAGAATCTAAGTGAATATCAACAAAAATCCTTTGTATAATTGACAGATGGGATTGTGAGTATCCTGATTTATTAAGCACAGCCAATGATGTGCTTTTTGCATTTAGATTTATGTATCTTTGTGATGTATCTTTTTTTTTAGCTGTGACAGCTATTCAAACCAGGTATGAATGTATACACTTTAGACCTTCAAATTGTTAAACCAAGATTAAAAAAAATAATTAAACCTTTTCATTCACATTGTTCTTTTTATTTTTGAGAGAAAAATCAGTTTTATTACCGTTAATAAATAAAGTAAAATATTTTAATTGTTAATTTACCTCCTCTTTTTAAATTTCTACTTGTGAGGGGTGCCTGGGTAGCTGAGTCAGTTAAGCATCTGACTCTTGATTTTGGCTCAGGTCATGATCTCAAGGTTCGTGAGATTGAGCCCCACGTCAGGCTCTGTGTTGACAGTGCGGAGCCTGCTTGGGATTCTTTCTGTCTCTTTCTGCCTCTACCCTGAGCATGCATGTGCTCTTTCTCTCTCTCATAATAAATAAATAAACTTACATTTCCATTTGTGGCATATATTTTATAATATGCAGTAGTATGTGTATATAATACATAAATAAATGTATACCTATGAGAATATTTCTACTTTCTCCTATTTTTTTTTATATTGTCATGCAATAAAAAGTTGGAGACCGATGGCCTACATAATATTACTGGAACATACATTTATTTCTTCCACAAACTTTGTGTCCAAGTTTTCAGTGTAGAAAATTGTTAAAACAGTTTTTTTTCTCACTATCAACAGGTGACCCATTCAGCTACTCTGACTACATGGCAATAATCAGCATTTCCAGTTCTGTTTGAACATTCCATCTAGTTGAAGTCTAATGACTAAGTGATTATGGTACTTCTGAGAACCATACAGAACTTTAAATTTATTTAATTCTTTTAAACCTTTTTTATTAACTCACATTATGATTTGATTGGAATCCATTTATTAAATAACTATACTTAAATTGTTGATAGCTTGTATGGCTACCAGTTTGAGATTTTTTTTTCTTGTGATTTTTAATGGAATTTTCCAGTCCTATAGAAAGGTAACACCTGTGTGCCCATCTTTCAGCTTAAGATAAAATAGGTATAATTGAGGCTTATTGTGTAACCATAATTACATTTTAAACAGTATTTTAAATTAGATAATACAAATCCATTTTAAATTTCAAACACAGGAATCTTCTGAGTACATTATACATCTGCTTTTTTGTTTTAATGTTTATTTATTTTTGAGAGAGCATGAGCAGAGGAGGGATGGAGAGAGAGAGGGAGACAGAGGATCTGAAGCGGGCTCTGAGCTGACAGCAGGGAGCCCAATGCGGGGCTTGAACTCACGAACCATGAGATTATGACCTGAGCCAAAGTCGGACGCTTAACCAACTGAGCCACCCAGGCGCCTCTGTTTTTTGAACACTCCCAATTGATATCTCAGGAAAAATACAGAGTTAGGGAACGCAGAAAAACAAAGCTTATATATCCTGTGGTAAATTCTGCTTTCCATTTCTGTCCCCAACTGATAGTAAGAATAGTGGATAAATATGATACCTGGTGAAAGGTAGTATTCCACCAGTGCTTATGGTCAGTAATAATTAACCCAATTCTTTTCTGTTGGCAAGAGATACCATATTTGGATGATCAAAGAGCTTTAAGCTGTATTCCACACTACTTTCTGGTGAGGAGTGAAGAGTGGCTGGATGCTGTCCTACTTCAAATGGCAAACGATGTCTGCATTTTCCCCTCTGGAAACTCACCAGCTGTACTTCCATATTGACATTTCTCCATAATCACACCTTCCCATTTATTTTTGGCTACATCTATTGTGATAAGGATGACAGAAAACATTTATGTCTTAATTAAGATCACTTAATACATTTTCAAAGACAAATAACCAAATAATCAATATATTCAATTATAATGGTAAGGGATAAACCAGATTATTTTTTAAAAGGCCCTTTTCACTAGTTAATTTATGAAAATGATAAATTATTATATCTTATATTGATGTTTTGCTGATTTTTCACTAAAGACTACAAAAGTCTTAGAGTTATTTAGGAGTTTTAAATGTTTAAATTAGAAACCACAAAAAAAATGACTGCTGCTTAATGTTTTGCATCCCCCAAGATGTAGTTAACGCCCACTCAGGGCATGCTTAGACTTGGTTGGTAATTACAATTGAGCTGTAAAATATTTTGACAGTTTCCAACTGTTGTGTACTTGTTAGTCATTTGGTGGCAAATGCAATTTGGTGAGGTTTTTTGGTGGGGCACGTTTAATTAAGAATCTTTCAATTAAGTAGTGTGCCACACTAAGCATTAATACAAAGTTTTGCAGCTATGAGCTACTTTTACTTTTTACCCAAGGCGGGTAAATGTGTTTCATTAAAAACACTGCAGTGCTTTTATGCCTCTATTTCTTTACAAGCTTTTACTTGTCGTATAGTAAAGCATATCCACCCAGTATTTAATTTGTAGACTGAACATTGTATATGATTTTCCTAGGTAAATGAATTCAATGGCAAATAAATCAAATTGCTCATGATAATTACAGGACTAAAAAAGAAAGATGGAATGGATTTTTGTTGCATGTTTTATCCTCTTTTTATAACAACAAAGCTCCTAATAATAAGCTAATTTGGGCAATATGACAATTCCTAGAAAGAAAGTGTCAAATCTTTTAAATCAAGGCAGGCTGCCTGTTTAGATTGAAGATAGGAGCTGAAGCATTTTAAATCTCTGTTAAACATACAGTTGTTTAAGTAAACCATTATTTCTGGAATTATAGAGCCAAGTGATAATGAAAAAATTTAAGCCCTTAGTGTATTGAAGAGTAAAACAGTAAAAACCTCATATTCAAATCACTTGAAAAACCTACTGTTTAAATGTTGTAATTGTCTCTGTGGAAATCTTCAGACATTTTATTCTTCTATTTTGTTGATACAAATTTGGATCTTGATGTATAAGGATTTTTAGGAAAAAAATAGATTTCTCTGAATCCAGTCTGTTCTTTAATCTTTCTAATGTTTCCTACAAAAAATATTAGTGTGATCTGTAAAAAAAACCAAATGTTATACTGAATTAACTTGTACTGTATCAGTTTAGGCTTTATTGGAGATATATAATCTCCCAAGATTATCAGTGTTGAGAAGTGTACTAAACAAGCCATCTTTATTTACTTTTATAACCTATATTCAGTGAGCAAAAGGGCTGACATGGGGTCAGGGAAAGGGTGGTGGGAATAAGGTGCTAATTACTGGCTTAAATTAGAGAACTGACTAAGGTAATGAGAAGTATATTTGTACAATTATTCATCAAATTTTATGCTTTAAGAGTGAATTTTGTTGTATGTAAATTGTGCCTCAATAAATCTGCCCTTTAAAAATTTTTTAATTTTAAGTTGAAAAGGAAAGCCCAACTCAGCATCCCAATATCATAAAATCTATATTATGTTGCTAACTTATTCAGGAATATTGCATCTGTAATTGAATATGATTTACTTTTGTCCAATAAAGGCCAAAACTTGCAGAAAACTGGATAAGACAGTGCAGCTATTGAGTTAATGAATTAGATATGTATCTCTCAGAAATATCTACAAATATACTTTCCCCATAGTTAACATTCTTAGATCAAGATTTCTCTTATATTTATGTTTTATATGGTCTGTAAGTGGATTTTTTAAAAGTCACATTGCTATTACTTTAAAAAATATTTCTTTTTATAATTTATTTTTATAGTTGGTATAATTGTGCTTTGCTTTATATGCAAATTTCCATTGGAAACTTTAAAAAATGAATAGTTGAAATTCAGGTTATATTTTAAATATGCTCCAGGCAAAGAAGAATCTGTAATTAAATAATTTCTTGAGGGGCACCTGGGTGGCTCAGTCGGTTGGTGTCCGACTTCGGCTCAGGTCATGATCTAGCGGTCTGTGAGTTCGAGCCCCGCGTCGGGCTCTGTGCTGACAGTCCAGAGCCTGGAGCCTGCTTTGGATTCTGTGTCTCCCTCTCTCTCTGCCCCTCCCCTGCTCATGCTCTGTCTCTCTCTTTGTCAAAAATAAATAAACCTTAAAAAAAACATTAAAAAAATAATTTCTTAAAAGTGAATCTCTACCCTTTAATTTTACTAATTTACAAATGGATAACATATCTAACACTTAAGTTAAAATGCATTCAATAATTTTTAGCAGTTATAAGACATTAGATTTGTTCTGAATGTTAAATAACATACATGCCATTTTACATGGATTTTAGTTTTCTACTTATTCTAAAAGTTGTTTTTTAAAAAAGAAGGAGATATACTGAATAAGATTGCATACTCTCTGAACCCTTCTTGGCATTTTACCTATATCGTTTTACTTTAAATGGTAATGTTAAATATTCTGAAGATATCTATGCATCTTCTCTAGATACTTACCAGAATTTATATAACTATAATCAGGATGGAAACCAAGATATTCTTAAGATGGTATCAAATGATTCAAAATTTATTTAGAAAAATTAAATGTTTAAGACTAGTTTTTTAAAACATTCAAAAGAAGGATGTTTAATGAGGTTTGATTATCCTTACAAGATATTAAAGCATGTTATAAAAATAGCAAATATACTGGTTAAAACAGTAGGTGAGACACTGAAGCAGAATTTCTAGCCCAGAAATGAACATGTTCTCATTCAGACCCATTTATAAATCTACATAATAATTTTTTTTTAATTTTTTTAACGTTTATTTATTTTTGAGACAGAGAGAGACAGAGCATGAATGAGGGAGGGGCAGAGAGAGAGGGAGACACAGAATCGGAAGCAGGCTCCGAGCCATCAGCCCAGAGCCCGACGCGGGGCTCGAACTCACGGACCGCGAGATCGTGACCTGGCTGAAGTCGGACGCTCAACCGACTGAGCCACCCAGGCGCCCCTTTTTTTTTTTTTAAATTTAAATCTACATAATTTAATGTACAGTAGGGGAAACATCACGGAACAATGAAATACAACTCAGGAAATGATGTTAAGATAATTCAAAACCTTAATTCACACCATTCATCAAATATGTATTCTAGGTAGAAGAAAACATTAAAAAAATGCAACTACTTTTAAAAGAAAAGGAAGAAAACATAATATTACCAGATATCTGGAGAGAAAGTAATTTTCTAAACCAAAAGAAGCAAAAGATACCATAAAAGAAAGTTGGACTATATAAAAATTAAAATTAAAATGACATTGAAAAGGAATGATGGGGCACCTGGGTGTCTCTTTTGGTTAAGCATTCAACTCTTGATTTTGGTTCAGGTCATGATCTCCTGGTTTGTGGGATTGAGCCCCACATTGAGCTATAGTCGGACAGTGTGGAGCCTGCTTGAGATTTTCTCCTCTCTCTCTCTCTCTCTCTCTCTCTGCCCCCCCAATAAATAAACATTTTTAAAAACTAAAAAAGAAAAGGAAAATGATAGATATGGAAAATGTATTTCCATGAAATAGAAAAAGAGCTAATAGCTGTAATATATATATACATATATATATATGTATATATATATATGCATGCTCTGAACCTCAGTGCTATGTCCTTTACTTATGCTACATATTTATGAACATAACGTCTCCCTTGTGGCAGTCTGTATATGGTTTAGTTATACTACATTTACAGGAGAATTGAGCTTATTCTCATTTGTTTATAGAAAAAAAAATCTATAAAAGGAAATTACATCAATGAAATATGCATGATTTTAAGTTATTATCCCTTAAAACATGCATCTACCTGCAGCTTCTCTTCCCTGTACTCTGCACTATTGCTTGTTAGGTTATATAAGATATAGGTAGTGTCACTGAAAAGCCATAAGAATATCCTTTCTCACAAAATTGCACAGAAGAACAAAATGACTAAAATAGAAATGGATGGGAACTCTCCTAATAAGCTAAGATTGGCCTGCCTCACATCTTCCTGTAAATGGGTGGCATGTTGATAAAAAATAGTTTGTAACTTTCTGGTAAAATAAATGGGTATATGTAGGAAACTCAAGTTTAGAATATGAGCATCCTGTTAACATTGGCACTGTATGTTAACTAAAATTTAAATAAATTAAAAAACAGAATATGAGCATGCTGTATTTTAGCAGTTATTCTCCCTTGAGTTTCTTTTTCTCATTTTTATTTGCTGTATAGTCTCATACTCCTGAGTTGCCCATCCATTTTCAAAGGATATCATAGTTCCTATATTATAACCTAGTAATTTGAAATGTTTGTGGGTTTTTTTTGTTTGTAGTAATTCTAAATATTTATAAATATATATAAAAATACAAACTCTTAAAAATTCACTGATGCAAAAGATTTTACAGAAGAGTTGTAAAATCATACACTATTAGGGCTCACATTCTTTCCTATAATTCTTAAATAAAAAATCCATTAAAGAACTACTTTGACAAGTTAAAAACAGTCAAATTTTTCATACTTTTATTTCTATTTAACTGACTTGTGACAATGTGTAATTGTTTTATAAATTCAATCTGTGTTGATAGGATTAACACATGTGTTTTGCATATGTATTATAGTAAATAAGCTTTCCAAAAGACAGAATGAATAAAATGCATCAGGTGTGGGAATTTTACCCTACTTGCAAGGGAATCAAATACCTTTTATTGTTTCATGGATGCTGGAAGACCACATGATTCCTGAGTCAGAGACAAAGGGCATTAATACAGCATATTTTGGCAGTATCAGCATATTTTGGGGCACCTGGCTGGCTCAGTCAGTACTGTATGTAACGCTTGATCGTGGGGGCCATGAGTTTGGGCCCCATGTTGGGGGTAGAGTTTACTTAAAAAAAAATAGTATCAGCATATTTTGATTGGTTCCTTTGCCACCAAGTCCCATAAGGGTGACATGAAGGGTCAAATGGAAGCTGCACACACAATGTGGTTTCATCACAGCTGAAGGATATTGAGCTTGGGGACTCCACTACTATTATAGCTATCGTTAAATAAGCCTGCTTTTTATCCCAGATGGAGATACTGCCTCAATCTTAAAGGTTGATTGCTTATCTCTGAAGAATGATCTGATAAAAAGCAGTCAGGACTTGTCACTCCTGGGCAACCTAGCAAGATGTGTAGGAGCAAAAGAGATGCATAAAGGAATGTTTCCCAGCACTCTCTTGTTTTTTTTTACCAACTGTCCTCTTTTTGAGGTTATTGCCTATGTAATAATCATTGGGCCTGAAACTTCAACTCTGTACCACTCTTTGATTTATATATACAGTAGTGAGTTTTAAAGAAACAATTATAGTAAGGGCTGCTGGCCAAATAGGGCATTTATATAGCCCAAATACTCCATTATAGAATGAATTTTTTTCATATTTAATTATCATTTTTATAGGTATGGAATCATACACTCTTTCTTTGTATTTCTAGCAAACTTACTGTTGTAATGTATTTAATTTTATCAGTGACTAGGCAGGGCCCCATAAGGAAACATCCTGAAAATAAATACATCCTGCAAACACCCTGTACTGCACAGTGTTCTTCATCTCTTCAACCTCTTTACTCTTCATTAATGACATAACATGGAGAATCTTTCTAAAATCACTTCTTTAGGGTCTAGAATTTAAACTTAAGCCACCAATTAGTCTTCTTGTGTTTATTTTCTTTGATATACTCAAAGCTGATGTTGGTTGATTTGGTCATTTTAAAATATGGCAATTCCTATACCTACATTTCTACACTGTTTACACCAGTAATTCTCAAACTTCTTCCTCTTTTGGAGGGGGGTTCAGAACCCCTTTATACCCTTAAAAGTTTGAGAAGACAGGATTTTGGAAAGAGGGTAGAGTAGGAAACACCAGAAATCTGTCTGTCTAGACAACAACTGCATTGGCAGTTTGTGTAACTGCCAATGGCAAATTTGTGTCACTATTTTGGAACTCTGGAGTCTGTTGAGGCCTTACAACTTCTAGAGAACAGCTTAAATTATAAACTGTGGTTAACTGTGGTCAATTTCAGCCCTTAGCTCACTGGTAGCAATCTACCTCCTACCTCCCAATCCCATGGCAGACAGGCATGCATGTATTTCTGGAGCAGCCTGCACACAGCCAGCGTTGGCAATGAGGATCCTCTCCTCCATATATCAGAGATCTGTGTTCTGATCGCTGGTTGCTCCTTCTGATCGTGGAAGTGCAAACATAGGGTTGACCAGACTTTGTTAAAAACACACCACACTACATTGTGGCAGGCCCCTCCAGCTCAGGCTAAAGCAATTTCCAGGGTATTTAGAGGGCCAGTGCTTTTCCCCTCCCTCCCTCCCTGTTTTTGTCTTTTTCCTCTTTGGGGAGCCAAATAATAAAGATGAGGACATTCAAAAGCAACTGTACATACAGGAAAAATTAGAAAATCACCATACATGGCTAGAGAAAGGCACAGGCTCAGAAAAGACTTGAGAAGACTTTAAGTTTGCACCTCAGGCTGATCAACAGCATAGAGACAGCCTACAGCAATGAAACAAATGATTAAAAACCCCAGCAAATCTTGCAGAAGGGGGTGAATCTGACTACCACATTATTACATTCAAATATCTAGTTTTAAACAAAAATATCACAGGGCATACAAGGAAATGGGATTGTATGACCTATTCAAAGGAAAAAATAATCAAAAGAAACTGTCTCTGAGAAAGACTACATGGTGTACCTACTAGACAAAGACTTTAAAACAACTATCTTAAAGATACTCAAAGAGTTTAAGGAATACATGAGGAAAGTTAAGAAAATTATGTATGAACAAGTGGAAATATCAATAAAGAGAAAAATCTAAAAACAAATTATAGAGATAAAAGGTATAATAACTGAAATAAAAAAAAAATCCCTAGAGGAGGGGTGCCTGAGTGGCTCAGTCGGTTAAGCATCTGACTTGATTTTGGCTCAGGCCATGATCTGATGGTTCCTGAGATCGAGTCTGTGTTGGGCTCTGTGCTGACAGGGTGGAGCGTGCTTGGAATTCTCTCTCTCTCTCTCTCTCTCTCTCTCTTTCTCTCTCAAAATTAATAAACATTTAAAAAATTTTCCTAGAGGAATTCAAAGGCAGACTTCAACAGGCAGATAAGTCAATGAACTCAAACATAGCAAAATTAAAATTATAGAGTCTGAGGAACAGAAAGGTAGAAGAAAAATGAACAGAGCCTAAGGGACTTGTTGAGTGGAACACTGTTGTGTAGACCGGTGTACACATTATGAGAATACTAGAAGGAAAAGAGATCGAGGGGCAGAGAGATTGAAGAAATAATACCTGAAAACTTTCCAAGTTTGATGATAGATATGATAAACACCAAGAAGATTAACAATTCTGAATATGAAGAAATTGAAAAGATTCACACAGAAACACATTATAAGCAACTCGTTGAATGCCAAAGACAAAGAGAGAAACTTGAAATTAGCAAGAGAAAAACAACTCATCATATGCAAGGATCCTCAATAAAATCATAAGCTGATATATTCAAAGTGCTAAAATAACATTTGGTCAGTAAGACACCTGGGTGGCTCAGTTGGTTAAATGTCTGACTCTTGATCCCAGCTCAGGTCATCATCTCTTGGTTCATGAGTTCAAGCCCTGCATCGGGCACTGTGCTGATGGTGTGGAACCTGCTTGGGATTCTGTCTCTCCTTCTCACTGCCCCTCCTCTGCTTGTTCTCTCTCTCTAAATAAACAAATAAACGTTTTAAAATTTTAAATTTTAAAAAGATAAATACAGTCAATCAAAAATATTATACCTGGCAAAACTCTCCTTCAAAATAAGGGACAAATTAAGATATTTTTAGATAGACAAAAGCTGAAGGAGTTCATTACTGCTGGATCTGTCCTGCAAGAAATGCTAAAGAAAGTCCTGCAGTTTGAAATGAAAGGACACTAGATAGTAACTTGAAGCCATATAAAGAAATAAAGATTTCAGTAAAGGTAAATACACAATTAATTGTAAAAGGTATTATAACACAGTTTGTAGAGATAAAAGGTATAATAACTGAAATAAAATTTTGATTTTTAAATGATTTAAGAGATTAATACAGTTTTAAAAATTATTAGTCTAAAAGGTAGTATTATTGTAACTTTGCTTGTAACACTACATTTTGTTTCCTATATAATTTAAGAGACTAATGCATTAAAGAATTATGAGTTTATGTTTTTTGAACACACTGTGTATGAAGATGTAATTTTTTGACAACTGAAGAGGGTGTGGATAGAGTTGTAAAAGCAGAAAAATATTTATATGTCACTGAAATTAAGCTGGTGTAAATTTAGTGTTGTATCTTTAGGATGTTGAATGGTAACCACAAAGAAAATAGCTATAGAATATACACAGAAGGAAATGAGAAAGGAATTTAAACACTTCACTACAAATGGAGAAATTCCTAGAAACATAAAACCTACTAAAACAAGATCAAGAAGGAATAGAGAGACTGAACAGACCAATAACAAATAAGGAGATTAAAGGAATAATCACAAACCTCCCAAAAAAGAAAAGCACAGGAATAGATGGCTACACAGGTGAATTCCACCAAACATTCAAAGAACAATTAAAACCAGTTCTTAAACTCTTTCAGAAAATAGAAGAAGAGGGAATGCTTTGATGAGGCCAACATTACTCTGATACCAAAGTCAGACAAAGACACCATAAGAAAAGAAAACTCAGGGCGATATTTCTGTTCAGTTTAGTGTAGATGCAAACATGCTCTATAAAATATTAGCAAACCAAATCAAACAGTACACCAAAAAATTATACACCATCAACATGTTACTCCACATAAACAGAATGAAACATAGAAACCCCATGAGCTTTTCAGTAAGTGCAAAAAAAAGTATTTGACTGGGGCACCTGGGTGGCTCAGTCTGTTGAGCATCCAACTTCGGCTAAGTTCATGATCTTGCAGTTCATGGGTTGAGCCTGCATCAGCTTGCTGCTGTCAGCATGGAACCTGCTTCAGATCCTCTGTCCCCCTTCCTCTTTGCTCTTCTCCTCCTTGTACTCTCCTCTCTGCAAAATAAATATTTTTAAAAAGTATTTGATAAAGTTCAGCATTCATTTGTGATAAAAACTCCCAACAAAATAGATACAGACAAACTTAGTACAACACAATAAAGGTCATTTATGAAAACCCTATAGCTAACCTCATAATCAACCAGGAAAAACTGAACTTTTCCTCTAATATCTGATAAAGGCAAGGGTGCCCACTGTCCCCACCTCTATTCAGTAAAATACTAGAAGTCTTAGAATAGGTAGGCAAGGAAAGTAAACAAAAAGCAACCCAATCTGAAAGGAAGACCTAAGATTATCTGTTGGCAGAAGACATGATCCTATATGTAGAAAACCCTAAAGACTCCACTAAAAAAAAACTGTTCAAACTAATAAATTCAGGAAAGTTGGATGCAGAATACAAAATCAACACACAAATATCAGTAGTGTTTCTTGACACTAATAATGAACTCTATGAAAAGGAAATCAAGAAAACAATTACATTTACAACAGCATCAAAAAGAAGAAAACTTACAAATAAATTTAACAGAGGAGGTGAAACATCTGTATGCTCAAAAACATAAAACGTTGAAGCAAATTGAAGAAGACGCAAAGAAACAGAAAGATAAACTGTGTTCATGAATTGGAAGTATTAATATTGTTAAAATATCCACAATGGGGCACCTGGGTGGATCAGTTACTTGAGCATTTGACTCTAGATTTTGGCACAGGTTAAGATTTCAGAATGGTGGGATTGAGTCCCACATCAAGCTCCATGCTCAGCTTGAGACTCTGTCCCTCCCTCCCCCCCCACCGTGTGTCTCTCTGTGTCCCTCCCTCTCCCTCTGTCCCTCCCCTCCACTCATGCTCTCTCTCACTGTCAAATTAAAAAAAAAAAAATTAAATGAAACATCCATACCAACCAGAGTGATCTACAGATTTAATGCAATTTTTATTGAAATTTCAATGACATTTTTCACATAAATAGGAAAAACAATCCTAAATTCATATGGAACCACAAAAGAGTCCAAATAGCCAATACAGTCTTGAGAAAGAAGAACATTATTGGAAGTAACACCCTTTTTGATTTCCAGTTATATTACATAGCTATAGTAACCAAAACAGTATGGTACTGGCATAAAAACAGACACATAAACCAATGGAACATCAGAGATACCCCAGAAATCAACCCACACATATACATTCATCTGATCTTTGACAAAGGTGCCAAGAATACACAATGGAAAAGAACAGTCTCTTCAATAAGTTATGCTTGGAAAACTGTCCACATGCAAAAGAATAAAATTTGTCCCTTATACCATACACAAAAATCAGCTGAAGATGGATTAAAGATACATACAACCGTATGTTGTATGGTTAAACATACAACCATAATCTCCTAGAAGAAAACTTAGAGGAAAAGCTCTTTGATACCAGTTTTGCAATGATATCTTGGATATGACATCAAAAGCAAAGTGAACAAAACCAAAAATAAGCATGTGGGACTACATCATCCATAAAGCTTCTGCACAGCAAAGGAAACCGTAAAAAAATGAAAAAGCAACCTACAAAATGAGCTAATATTTGCAAAATCCTATATCTAATAAGAGGTTAATATCTAAAATACATACGGGACTCAGTACAGCCCAATGGGAAGAAAACAACCCAATTAAAAAATGGGCAGAGGACATGAATAGACATTATTCCAAAGAAGACATACAAATGGTCAACAGGTATATGAAACAGGTGGTCAATGCCACTAATCACCAAGAAATACAAATCAAAACCACAGTAAAATAATACTTAACACTTGCTAGGATGTTAACACAAACACAACACAAACACAAAACACAAACACAAAAAATAACAAGTGTTGGGGCACCTGGGTGGCTCAGTCGATTAAGCATCCGACTTCAGCTCAGATCATGATTTCGTGGTTCATGAGTTTGAGCCCTACATCAGGCTCCACGCTGACAGTGCAGAACCTATTTAGGATTCTCTCTCTCTCCCTCTCTCTGCCGCTCTCCTGCTTGTACTTTCTCTTTCTCTGTCAAAATAAATAAATAAACTTTAAAAACAATGACAAGTGTGGGCAAGACTGTGGAGAAAAAAGAATCCTTGTACACTATTGGTGGGAATTTAAACTGATACAGCCATTATGGAAAAAGTGTGATGATCCCCCCAAAAATTAAAAATAGAACTAACAGATGATCCAGCAATCCCATTTCTGGCTGTATATCCAAAGGAAATGAAATCAGTATCTCAAAGAGATATCCACACTTTAGTGTTCATTGCAGCATTATTTAGAATAGCCAAAATATGGAAACAACTTAAGTGTCTTGGCTATAGTAATTATACACATACGATATGTATGTGTATCAAAACATCACATTGTATACCTTAAATATATAAAATTTTATTAATTAAAAAAACACAACCAGTCTATAACTGTACTTTCTCATATGATAGCCATTCAGCACCTGTAGCCATTCAGCACCTGTCTGAATTGAGATGTTATAAGTGCCAAATGCATACTGAATTTTAAAGACTTAGTTCACACCAAGAATAGAAAATAACTAATAATTTAAAGCAGTAATTATTGGAATATTGGAATTGGAAATATTTTTAATATATTGGGTTAAATATATCATTAAAATTTTAAAAAGAAAGATCTCTGGGCGCCTGGGTGGCTAAGTTGGTTAAGGGTCCAACTTCAGCTCAGGTCATGATCTCATGGTTTGTGGATTCAAGTACCACGTCAGGCTCTTTGCTGACAGCTCAGAGCCTAGAACCTGCTTCAGTGTCTGTCTGTCTGTCTGTCTCTCTCTCTCTCTCTCTCAAAAATAAATAAACACGTTAAAAATATTTTAAAAATATCAATTCAATAACCTAACTTTACAACTTAAGGAACTAGAAAAAGAAAAAATTAAACCCAAAGCTGGCAGAGGAAGGAAATAATAAAAATTATAGCAAAGACAAATGAAATAAAGAATAGAAAAACAATAGAACAAATAGTGCTAGAGCAAGTAGACATCCGTATGCAAAATATGAATATAGACATAGATGTTATATCCATCACAAAAATTAATTCTAAATGATTCATAGACCTAAATATAAAATGCAAAACTGTAAAATTCCTAGAAGATAACATAGAAGAAAATGTGGGTGTGTCCTTGGGTATGGTGATGCCTTTTTAAGATACACACCATGAGCATGATCCATGAAAGAAATAATTGATAATCTGGATTTCATTAAAAGTACGAACTTCTGCTTTACGGAAAGTAATATGGAGAGAATGGAAAGACAAGCAACAAATGGAGAAAATATTTGCAAAAGACACATCTGATTAAAACTGTTATCTAAAAGATACAAAGAACTATTAAAACTCCACAATAAGAAAACAAATAACCCTTATTTAAAGATGCGCCAATGACCTTACAGACACTTCTTCAAAGAACATTTACAGATTTCAAATAAGCATATTAAAAGATGCTCCATATCACATGTCATCAGGGAAATGCAAATTGAAACAATGAGATACCACTATACACTTATTAGAATGGCCCAAATTTGGAACACTGACAACACCCAATCCTGACAAGGATGTGGGACACAAGAACTCTTAATTCATTGCTGGTGGTAATGCAAGATGGTATAAAGCTACTTTAGAAGACAGTTTGGCTATTTCTTAAAAATGTAAACAGTCTTACCATATGATCCAGGAGTTGTACCTCGTGGTATTTATCCAAAAGAGTAGAAGACATATCCACACAAAAACCTGCACATGGATTATTATAGCAGCTTATTCATAATTGCTAAAACTTGGAGCAACCCAAATCTCCTTCAGTAGGTGAATGATAAATAAACTGTGGTACCTGGATAACAGGTTATTATTAAACATTAGAATGAAATGAGCTATCAAGACATGGAAAGACATGGAGGAACCTTAGTGCTTATTATTAAGTGAAGAAAGCCACTCAGAAAAGGCTGCATACTGTGTGGGCCCAACTATATGACATCTTAGAAAAGGCAAAACTGTGGAGACAGTAAAAAGCTCAGTGGTTGCCAGGACCTGGGTGTAGAGGAAATATGACTAGGAGCACAGAGGAGCAAAAATATTCTGTACGATATTACAATGATGGATATATGTCATTATGCATTTGTCCAAATTGATAGAATGTACAACACCAAATGTGAACCCTAAGATAAACTGTGGAAGTGGGAAGATGTTGGTCAAAGGGTATAAAGTTTTATGTAGTGTGAATAAGATCTAGTGATCTAATGTACAAGAAGGTGGCTATAATTAAGAATATTGTATACTTGAAATTTGCTAAGAGAATAGATCTTAAGTGTTTTCACCACACATAAAGAAGTGGTAACTGTGTGAGATGATGAATAACATTATTGATAAAAAATGTACCATTATGATGAGTGATATTGATAATGGGAGAGGCTATGCATGTGTGGAGGCAGGGCATATATGAGAAATCTCTGTACTTTCCTCTGCATTTTTGTAAAACTAACACTCCTAAAAGAATACGTCTTTGAAAAAAGATAGAGGTAACTGTTGAAACCAAAAGTTCTTGCAAAGATCAACAAAATTAACAAACCTTTAGACAGATGGACAGAGACAAAAAGAGAGAAGAGTCACATTACTATAATCAAAAATGAAAGTGAGGACATTATTAGAAATTCTACAGAAATAGAATTATAAGACAATACTAGGAACAGCTGTATACCCACAAATTGGATAACCTATATGAAATGCATAAATTCCTAGAAACAAAACCTACCATTACCGACTCATGAAGAAACACAAATCTGAATACACACCTGTGACTTGTAAGGACCTTGAGTTAGTCATCAAAATATCCCAACAGCTCTGGACCTGGTGACTTCACTGGTGAATTCAACCAAACATTTAAAGAAGAAAAAACACAAATCATCCCCAAAATTAAAGAGGGGGGAACACATCCTAACCCATTCTGTAAGGCCAGCATTGCCTTGATAACAAAGCCCAAGACACTACAAGAAAAGGAAACTACTGACCAGTATTTCTTATAAACATTGATGCACAAATCCTCAACAACATACTAGCAAACTGAATTCAGCAGCATACTAAAAGAATTGTGACCAAGAGGAATTTATTCCTGGAATGCAAGGGTGGTTCAACATGTGAAAATCAGTCAACACCTCATTAAGGTAAAGGACAGAAACTGCATGATTATCTCAATAAATGTAGAAAAAGTAAATAATAACATTCAATACATTTTCATGATAAAAAAACAACAACAAAGTAGGAATACATGGGAGCTATCTCAAGATAATAAAAGCCATATATGAAAAACTCACAGTTAATATCATACTCAGTGATGAAAGATTGAAAGCTTTTACTCTAATATCAGGAACAAAGCAAGGGTGCTTACTGTCTCCACTTCTATTCAGTGTAACACTGGAAGTCCTAGTTGGAGCAGTTAGGCAAGAAAAAGAAACAAAAGCCATCAAAATTAGAATGGAAGAAGTAAAACTATTCCTCTGCATAGATGATTATGATCTTATATAGAAAAACCTCAAAAGATTCCACACAAAAAATATTGCTAGAATAGATGGTTCAGCAAAGGTTACAGAGTCTTCACAAAAATAAGTTGCGTTTTATCTCTAACAATGAACAGTATGAAAAGGAAGTTAAGAAAACAATTCCATTTACAGTCATATCAAAAGGATAAAATACTTAGGGATTAACTAAGGAAGTGAAAGACTTGCGAACTGAAAAGTAGGAAACAATGATGAAATAAAGAAGACACGAATAAATGGCTATGTTTAACAGATGTCTATGGATTGGAAGACTTAGTATTGTTAAGATGTCAATACCACCCAAAGTGACCTATAGATTTAATGCAATCCCCAATAAAATCCTAAAAAAGCAAAAATAGAAAAATCCATTCTAAACTTCATATGGAATCTTAGGGTATCCCAAATAGCCAAACAATCTTGAAAAAGAACAGTTTTGGAGGGCTCACCTTCCTGATTTCAAACTTACTACAAAGCTACAGTGATCAAAACAATGTGGTCCTGACATAAAGACAGACATATAGGGCAATAGAATAGAGAGCTCAGATATAAACGCTTGCATATATGGTCAAATGGTTTTCAAGAAGGGTGCCAAGTCCATTCAGTGGGGACAGTACAGTCTTTTCAACAAATGGTTCTGGGAAAACTGGATATCTACTTGCAAAAGAATGGAATTGGGTCCTTACCTAGCAGCTTGTACAAAATTGATTCAAAATGGATCAAAAACCTGAATGTATGAAAACTATAAAACTCTTATACGAGAATATAGGGCAGAAGCTTCACAAGTTTGGATTTGAGAATGAATTCTTGGATGTAAGACCCAAGGTACAAGTAACCAAAAAAATATAGACAAATGGACTTCATGAAAATTTAAAACTTATATTCATGAAAGGACACAATCAACAGAGTAAAAGGCAACCTGCATAATATGAGAAGATATTTCCAAGTTATATGTCTGATGAAGAAGAATATCAGAGTATAGAGAGAACTCCTAACAATCAACAACAAAAAGCAAATGAACAAAGAACTTGAATAGACATTTCACCAAAGAAAATATATGAATGGCCAATAAGCATGTGTAAAGATGCTGAAAATCCCTAGTCATTAGAGAAATGTAAATCAAAATCACAGTGAGATACCACTTCACATTCATTAGGGTGACTACTATCAAAGGAAAAACAGAAAGGAAAGGAAGGAAAAGGAAATAACAAGTGTTGGTGAGGATGTGGAGAAATTGAGACTCTTGTGCACCACTGGTGGGAATATAAAATGGTTCAGCCACTATGGAAAACACTATAGATGTTCCTCACAACATTTAAAATAGAATTACCATATGATCCAGCAATTTCACTTCTGGATGTATATCTAAAAGACTTGAAAGCAGGATCTTAAAGAGATATTTGTATAGTTACATTTATAGTCAGCATGATTCACAGTAGCTGAAACATGGAAGCAGCCCATGTGTCCATCAACAGATGAATGGATAAACAAAATGTGGTATGTGTGTGTGTGTATATATATATATATATATATATATATACACACACAGTGGAATATTGTTTAGCTTTAAAAAGGAAGGAAATTCTGACATAAGCTATAACATCAGTGAACCCTGAGGATATTATGCTAAGTGAAATAAGCCAGTCACAAAATGATAAATACATGTGATTACACTTATATAAGGTATCTTATGTAACAACAGTTCTATCATACAGAAAGTAGAATTGTTGCCGGAGGCTGGGGAAAGCAGAAATGGGAAATTACTGTTCAATGGGTATAGAGTTTCAGTTTTGCAAGATATGTGTTCTGGAGATGGACAGTCATGATGGTTGCACAACAATAGGGAATGTACTTAATACCACTGAACTGTGCATTTAAAAATGGTTAAGATGGGGCTCCTGGGTGGCTCATTTGGTTAAGCATCCAACTTCAGCTTAGGTCATGATCTCATGGTTCATGAGTTCAAGCCCTGTGTCAGGCTCTGTGCTGACCATGTGGAGCCTGCTATGAATCCTCTGTCTCCCTTTCTTTCTGCCCCTTCCCCACTTTCTCTCTCTCTCAAAAATAAACATTCTTGGGGCGCCTGGGTGGGGCAGTCGGTTAAGCGTCCGACTTCAGCCAGGTCACGATCTCGCGGTCCGTGAGTTCGAGCCCCACGTCGGGCTCCGGGCTGATGGCTCGGAGCCTGGAGCCTGTTTCCGATTCTGTGTCTCCCTCTCACTCTGCCCCTCCCCCGTTCATGCTCTGTCTCTCTCTGTCCCAAAAATAAATTAAAAAAAAAAAAAATATTCTTAAAAATGTATAAAACTGGTTAAGATGGTACATACTAAATTATGTGTACTTAACTATAATAAAAATGTTTTAAGTTATTCAGGGCCCCAAAGAATTTTTATGTGAGCTATACCTATTGATACTTATAATATTAGAAATTAAAAATGAGAAAATTAAAAAGTATATTAATTCATTTAAAATAATAATAATATAGGGTGTATAGGTGTCTCAGTTGGTTAAGCGTCCCACTCTTGATTTCAGCTCAGGTCATGATCTCATGGTCGTGAGATTGACCCCTGTGTCAGGCTCGGTGCTGGGCATGGAGCCTGATTGAGATTCTCTTGTTTCCTCTCCCTCTGCCCTTCCCTCTCTCACATGCATGCTCTCATGTACACTTTCTCAAATAAAATAAAAATAATAAACAATTACATACATAAATAACATTTTTTTGGAAAGATGACTATATTTTCCAGAACAAAAACAATTTAGTAAAAAGAATGAAATTTTTTCCACTTTTGCCACACTGTAATGACTGGCTTAGTAGAGATAGCTTCAGTATTTAATCTGTTGTAAATATGCTATTTGGTTGAAGTATATAAAGAAAATCTGACCTTGTTCACACTTACAGTTGGAAAAATAAAGATAATTTTAATAGACTTTTCAAATAATTATAGATTGTCTTCTTTGATACTACATGAAAACTCACAAGTGATAGTTTTTTATTTGACATGCAGAATCTGAAATCATACCTTGGTTTATCTTGCATTTTCAAATGGATATTTTGTTGATGCATGGTTTTGTAATATTATGTTTTGTTCACTGGACAATAGTGATTCCCCAAGTCCTACAGATCTTCCAAATGTTGTCATATTTGATTACACATATAAGAAGACTAATATTTGTTAATATCACCACCAGTCTTTTCACACAAGTCCTTAAGGTCAACCTTCTCTCCCCTGCTATTGTATGTGGGCCTATTTCTACTGTCTCTATTGTATGTAATTATTAGATATATTTGGTCCTGGTTCTGAAATCCTATTTTATAATTATGCTTTCTTTTAATTTTTTTTGCACTATATGAGTTCTGTTTTCCTTGTTTTATTTATAATTGATTCTTCTGGTAATTTGGGAAATTTGTTTATTAATTTATTGTTAGAACATCCCCATATATTGTAGTCAGGGTTCCATATGTCTCCTACTTCAGGCTGAAAAAGGTTTACTTTTGTTTCTCATTATCCTTGTTACCTTTAGGTGATTTTCAGATTGCATGGGGAAACCACCATCTTTACTTCATTATTTTTAAACCAGCAATTCCAATATTTTTCTTAAACATTTTTGCTGTGAAACAGAAATGTATATAAAATATATACAAAAAAGTGCATAAAACATATAGCAACTTAAGAAAATTATTTTAGGGGCGCCTGGGTGGCTCAGTCGGTTAAGCGTCCGCCTTCGGCTCAGGTCATGATCTCGCGGTCCGTGCGTTCGAGCCCCGCGTCGGGCTCTGTGCTGACGGCTCAGAGCCTGGAGCCTGCTTCAGATTCTGTGTCTCCCTCTCTCTGACCCTCCCCTGTTCATGCTGTGTCTCTGTCTCAAAAATAAATAAACATTAAAGAAATTAAAAAAAAGAAAATTATTTTAAGTGAACATCTATGTAAACACCAAAAGAATTAGATCTTTGAAATCACTCCAGAAATTTTAAGTACAAATCCTTAAATAATATAATGTTAGGTTTGACTGGTTTTTCATTTTATATAAATGGAATCACCTGGTATATATATATATATATATATATATATATATATATATATGATTTTGTACCTGTTTTCTTTTGTCAGTAGTATTTTAGGATTAAATGTTTTCTGTACTTCTCTCAATCTCTTCCTCTCCCTCCCTTCTTTCTGTCTGTCTATCTCTGTGTGGTGTGTGTGTGTGTGTGTGTGTGTGTGTGGTGTTATTTCACTATCTGAACAGATAACAATTTTAAGATCTATTTTATCGTTGTCACCAACAACATATATAATTCTAATATTAAAATTATTTTCACATATGGGAAATTGTAAACAGTGCTGCTGTGACAGTGCAAAAATGCTGTGAACATTTTTGAACATGTATTCTATCTTGTATAACCATGAGTTTCTGTAGGTTATAAACCTAGGATTGCTGGGTCATAGCATATGCACATCTTCAGATTTATCATAATAGATGATGCCAGAGTTTTCCCGTGAGCTCTGTATAAGTTCCCTTTGCTCCACATTCTTGTCAACACTTGATATTTTTAATTTCATTAAAATATTAATTTCCTTTTAATTAAGAGTTTTTAACTTTAGCCTTCCTGGGAGGGAAGTCTGTAGTAGTGTCTTTTGCAGTTCTCTTAATAATGTGATAGAGCAGATTTTCATTCTGATTATAAGCCCTTTGTGTATGGGTGTGTATAAAATAACTTGGCACTAGGTTACTTAGCTTTATAGAAGGCAAGGAAATGCACTATGTTAGCATTATAGCATCAGGTATGCAGTGCCATAGTTCAACTCCCCATGAATTGTTCAGTTGCAAGATGGGTAAGTGTGGACCACTCTGGTTTATAAGATACATACTCTTGTACACCTGTATGTTTAACCATTAGATCCCTCAAGGGACACATTTAAGTGCCAGAATCACTGTAAGCACAAGGAAGCTGTGGCCTTTATTTTTCAATAGGCATTTATAGTTTATTGACAGGCTTCCAAGTGTAGACGCAGTTCACCAAGCCGGGGTCATTTTTACAATAAGTAATGTTGCCTGGTAACAAACTTGACCTTTCACGTTGATGTTCATCCAATATATTTCTGTGGGAACATTGCTGGAAGGTAAACTCGAGGTCATTTCCTCATAAAGGTCTTAGGTCTTTTGGTTAACCCTTTCTCCCTGGAAATAATTGGTGTCTTTATAAATTGTGTCTTCTAATCCATGGATATGGTATATTTCTTTATCTCTTTAAGATTCCTGTATTTTCTCACAGTAAAGCTTGATAGTTTTTTAGTTACACTCATGCACATTATTTGTAGATTTATTCCTTGGTAATTTTTTTATGCCACTGTGAATGGTCTTAAAATTTTTAATTTCTAACTGCTTTTGTTGGTGTATAGGAATGCAGTTAGTTTTGTACATTGTTTTTTGTACACAGCAACCTCCTTAAATTCTCATATTCATCCTAATAAATTATCTATAGGTTCTTTTGGATTTTCTATGTACTTAATTATATTATTTGCAAATAATGTCACTTTTACCATTTTGATTTTTTCCAATATTTACAACATTATATCTTTTTCTGGCCTTAAAACTAGCTAAGACCTCCAAAACAGTGGTAAATAAAAGTGGTAGTAGATCCCCACTCTCAAAGGAAAAATCTTAACTATTGCATCATTGAGATAGTTGCTGAAGATTCTACAAGTTAAGGAATCTTGTTACTATCAATTTGCTAGGACTATTTTATAGAATATAAATGGGCATTACATTTTGTTAAATGTTTTTCTGTATCTATTTAGATGATTATATCTATACAGTTTCCCCTATCATCTGTTAATTTGGCAAGTTACCTCAATAGATTTGCTAATGTTAAGTCAAATGTGCATTCCTTGGTTCATTGTCCAGTTCAATTTATAAATTGCTAGGTTCAACATGCTAATTTTTATTAACACTTTTGCCTCTATATTCATGACAGGTTTTCCTGTAATTTTGTCTTTTTCTATTGAGTTTTGGTATCAGGGTTTGCTAGGATCATGAAATGAGTTGGAGAATAAACTCATTTTTCCTATTCTCTGGAAGGTAATGTTGGACATATTTCTTCCTTGAATGTTTGGTGGAACTTATCAATAAAACCACCTGAAATTTTGTTTATAGGAAGGATTTCAATTACAAATTCAGTTTCTTCAATAGCAACAAAAACTATCTAGGCTTTCTGTCTCTTCTAGCTATACTTTTCTAGGAATTTGCTTTCTTCTTTTTTTTTTTTTCTTGTTCAGTCATATCAGAGGTTTGATTTTGTCATTTCAAAGAAGCAACTTTTAGCTTTGTTGATCCTTTGTATTGTATGCGTATTTCCAATTTCACTTTTTTGTTCCCATTCTATTTTATTTTTTCTACTTTTGAGGGTTAAGGGGTGCGTATTGCTATTTGGGAGTCTACCAAAAGTGCGGCTCTGCCCCTCAGTTCACTCTTCCAGAGCAACCATTACAAAAGCAGCTGTGAGAGCTTTGCTCACTCTCCAGTTACCTAGTCTGTCCAAGATCTTGATTTGAGGATAGTTGTTTGATGTATCTTAGAATTTTCTAACATTTTGTTCAGCTTTTTAAAAATTGTGTTCAGGGTCGCCTGGGTGGCTCAGTTGGTTAAGGGTCCAATTCTTGATTTCAACTCAGGTCATGATTTCACCATTCTTGAGTTTGAGGCCCACGTCAGGCTCTTGGTTGACAACTCAAGAGCCTACTTGAGATTCTCTGTCTCCCTCTCTCTCTGCCCTTCCCCCACTCACACTCTTGCTCTCTGTCTCAAAAAATAAATAAACAAACAAACAAACAAAAAAACAGTTGGGGCACCTGGGTGGCTCAGTCAGTTGGGCGTCCGACTTCGGCCCAGGTCATGATCTCATCGTTTGTGAGTTCGAGTCCCGCATCAGGGTCTGTACTGACAGCTTGGAGCCTGGAGCCTGCTTCGGATTCTGTGTCTCCCTCTCTCTCTGCCCCTCCCCAGCTCATGCTCACACTGTCAAAAATAACTAAAAAAAAACAAAAACCAGCAACCAAAAATTGTGTTCAGATGGTAGTCCTTTAATATAAGCACAAGTTCCTCCCAATATTAATTTAATTACAGCATAATCTTTCAGATTGTCTAGGAGTAAATAATACCTCAGTTTCTCTATGAGAATAAAATGAAGTTATTTAAATGAAACACTTTGAAGAAGAATTAACGGTGCAAATACAAGTGTTATTGTTCTCACCACTGCTTTTGTTTTGTGCTTCCCAAATTGTAAGGTTTATCCACAGTTTCCTCAATTGTTTTTGAAAATTTGTAATAATTGGGGGAAGACTCCCAGAATCAGCAATAGGGAGACAAAAATGTCCTACAATTTTAACAATAGTAGTATATATTTCACTGCTGTGGACTGACAGTTCTACTTCTAGTTCTACTTCTAGTTCTACTTCTAACCAATACTCTAAAATCCAAAGAGGGGCAGGCGCCTGGGTGGTTCAGTCGGTTGAGTGTCCGACTTCAGCTTAAGTCATGATCTCACGGTCTGTGGGTTCCAGCCCAGCATCAGGCTCTGTGCAGACAGCTCAGAGCCTAGAGCCTGCTTCGGATTCTGTGTCTCCTTCTCTCTCTGCCTCTCCCTCGCTCGTGCTCGCTCTCTCTCTCTCTCAAAAATAAGCAAACATAATTTTTTTTTAATTTTTTTAATGTTTTTTAATTTTTGAGATGGAGACAGAGTGCAAGTGGGGGAGGGGCAGAGAGCGAGGGAGACACAGAATCTGAAACAGGCTCTGAGCTGTCAGCACCAAGCCGGATGCGGGGCTCGAACCCACAAACCGCGAGATCATGACCTGAGCCGAAGTCGGATGCTTAACCAAGTGAGCCACCCAGGTGCCCCGACATAAAAAAAAAATTTTTTTTAAATAAGTAAATAAAATCCAAAGAATGGACAAAGGGTTTTATCAACTAAGTACTCCTAAAGCTTAAAATTTTTGGATCAATTGCCTTTTTAGAATCAATTAACTTGGGGCGCCTGGGTGGCGCAGTCGGTTAAGCGTCCGACTTCAGCCAGGTCACGATCTCGCGGTCCGTGAGTTCGAGCCCCGCGTCGGGCTCTGGGCTGATGGCTCAGAGCCTGGAGCCTGTTTCCGATTCTGTGTCTCCCTCTCTCTCTGCCCCTCCCCGCTCATGCTCTGTCTCTCTCTGTCCCAAAAATAAATAAACGTTGAAAAAAAAATTTAAAAAAAAAACAAAAAAAGAATCAGTTAACTTAATATACACTGGGCAGTCAGTCACTAAGCTCTGAAAAAGGTAAGAAGTAAACTAAGGCAACTACTAGTCTCAAGAAACTTACAGTTTCTGCTGAGGTCCTAAAGCTGCATTATCTTGAAATGTGAAATGCATGTTGGATAAGAGCACAGGCTCTGGAGTGTGAACACCTTGGTATAGATCCTAACTCCTTTACTTTTTAGCTGTGTGACTTAAGTTTCCTCAACTGAAATTGGGAATAATAGCACTTAACTCAAAGGAGTTGTGAAGATTAAGTGAGCTAATCCATGTAAAGGTTTTAACATTGCCTGTGGGACATAGTAAATGCTCAGAATATACTGTATGGATTAATGAAAAATTAAGTCTTTTTGTAGAGGGAAGAAATAACATATTGTAAGAAAAATTCTATATGAGAGTCAAAGGAATATTGAAAATTCCTACTGACTGGAGTTGGAGAGATTTCATGTGCAATAATCTTTTTTTAAAAAAAACATGTTTTTAAAGTTTACTTATTTATTTTGAGAGAGAGGGAAAGCACAAGCCAGGGAGGGGCAGAGAAAGAGGGAGAGAGAGAATCCCAAGCAGACTCCGCACTGTCAGCACAGAGCCTGACGTGGGGCTTGAACTCACGAACTGGGAGATCATGACCTGAGCCAAAATTAAGAGTCAGACACTTAACTGACTGAGCCACCCTGGTGCCCCTTTTGTGCAATAATCTTGAAGGTAAAGTGGAATTGTAGCAGTTGTACTTGAGACAGAAGATACTCCAAAGTGAGGTGACAATCTGTGTGATCAAAGACAGGAAGTAGGGGAGCTGGGACTAGGGAGGAGAGCATAGTGATTCTAGAGAATAGTTAATCATCCTGGAGAGTAGATACATTGAAAGAGATTTGGGATTCACTTCTCAAAAGTATTTTGATGTAATTTTGTGTGTTTAACAGTCATTAGATACTTTGACCTGTGCTTTAAGAAGTTTGTTGCTATGGCAATGAATCAGATAAAGGGGAATTTTGAAAGACAGAAGACCTATTAGCAAGATTTTGCAATAGCTAGACAAAAGAAGATGGGTTATAGCAATAGGATCAAAATTTCCCATGAATTAACTATATTAATAAGGGATGATAGGAGAAGGAAGATGTCAAAGCTGATTCTGAGATTAAAAGTCTAGATAATTGGGACAATAGCAGTATCATTTGTAAACATAATGAAAACGAAGCAGGTTGTAAGGAAAGATTATAATTATGGTTTTGAACATATTGAGTTTGAATTTTATATGGCAGGAAGGACGGCCAGCTGGAAATGTCAACTTGAGATAGTTTGAACTATAAATGTATATTTGGGAATCATCTGCATGGAAGTGATAGTTGAAATCCTGGGAGTGAATCAGCTCAAAGTGTGGAAAGAGAAAAAACTATTTAGAGCAATACCTAGAGGAATATATATGTGCTTGTATCAGTGGAAGAAGAGGAAAGAGCAAAGAGAAAGCAACTATAGTGAGAGGGGTAGAGCAGAAAAAATGGAATTGAAATTTCTTACAGCTATTAAAATTTAGGAAATTTTGTAACAAGTTATTTGACTAGATTTTCTGAAAGCAATCCTCTTGCCATTGATAGCAAGAGTAACTAGGTGGCCTTATTATCTTTAATATGTAAAATGCTATGTTAACAGAAACAATGCATTAAAATTATCTATACTAGAACACAGAACTATTAAGTGAAACAACGGTTTCAAGTCCTATTTCCTCTCCACGGTAATGTCTTCAAATTGGCTCTATAATCATGATGATTGGCATCTATTTGTAGTTCTTAGTTAAGCTGAGATTGGTACCATTGCATCCATATAGTAGCTTGATTTAGAGAGAAATGGAAGGATCACCTAATGAAGCAGATCAGTTCTTCAAAATCAGTCAGATTCTGATTAATCTGATCATAAAGTTATAAGAATGGCTTTTAGAAATCTCCTCTCTTGTACATAACAAATATAACTGTAATATCTGTGGTTTACTTTCCCAGTATGTTAAATAAAGATGTCTTCTCATACATCTGGTCACTGCATAAATAAAGAACTTTTAAAAAGAGTTGTTCCAGCATCTGATAGCTTGGTTCTGCCATTAATGGCCAGATTTTGGTGTTTTCCTTTCTTTGGAAAGCATTAAATTAAAGTCACTCAGAGCTGCTTTTTTCACCAAACTCATAAAAGTAGATACATTGCCAAGAATTCCAAGTGCTCCATTTTGTACATAAAGTATCAAGATTATCTCCCAGCTAAAGCTTTGTTTGCAAAAATATTTTTCACTAATCTTGAAGAATTCGTGGCCTTTTAAGTTTCCAAAAGACCCTCAAAAATAGGAATTCAAGTGCTGATAATGTATTGGTAGTAGTAATAATAGTTGTAATTAACATTTATGGAGTTGTTTCTATGTGCCATACATTTTGCCAAGTGTTTTGCCTGCATCTGTTTATTTAGCAGCATTTATTGAGTGCCTGCTGACTCTTAGGATAAGTTAATGAAACAAACATAGACCCCTGTCTTCACAGACCTTATATTTAGTGAGAATGGACAAAGTAATAAGCAGTAAGCATGACCAATAAGCATATTTTGGTAATAACCAAAATAAAGTATATGGACCATAGGATGGTAAGTACTATCGAAAAAACAGAGCAAGGTAAGGTAGTCAGGAGTGTGGGGTTGAGGTTGAATGATGGAGATGGGTTGCATTATTAAATAGGGTTGTCATAACAGGCATAATGAAAATGGTTGCATTGGAGTTAATCATGCAGATATCCGACAGGAGAACATCCAGGCAAATGGAACAATCTGTACAAAGATGCAAAGGTGGACCATGTCTTGGATATCCAAGGAACAGAAAAGAGGTTGATATGGTTCAGAATAATCAAGGGAGAGAGTGGTAATGAACAATAATGGATGGGAGGAGGGAGAGGCAGTCCTCTTACTATAATGACACTATGTACACTAGGTACCATTACAATCCCCATTTTGTAGATGAGGAAACAGAGAGAAATAAATTAACCTGCCACATCAGGAGCCAGCTATAGCAAGAAACAAGAAATGACATTCATTCATATCCTGAAAGCTTTGAAATTATTTAACTGCTTATTTATTTGTAACCCTCTGCAAAATATTAGATGAAAGATCAGCCGTTCTAAAGTGGATGATTTATTGTACAGTGCTTCTACTTCAGTTTTATTTCTCTGCAGCCAATATGACCAGTTATAGGGCTTGTAATTTCATCAAAGTTTCTTCAATTACATATGACTTCTTTTTCTTGGCAGTGCAGCAAGCATCTGTAAGATATGTTTAATTCAAAGGTTTTGTTGTGTTAAGGTAAATCCAAAGTTTAGCTTAGTTCTTCTAGCCTTTTCATATTGAGCCTTCTTAGAAACAAGGATATATTTATAATCATAATGACATTGTGTGTTTTCCCTAATTCTTACAGAAAGCCACTCTGGATTGTAACAATGATAATGACTTTTGTACATTACCTGTCTACGTGCCAATGATGATTGGAATGAATCATTGCAATGACATTTGCAGATTATCTGGCCCATGTACCTATTACTCAAGCTGTAATTGAATCAATGTCTTAGTAGTATAATTTGATACAGAAAAACATTTTAATAAAGACAATCCTTTAAATAATAGGAAATCTAAGAAAAAAATTTGTTTGTACCCAGTTCATTGATCCCCCTACCTCATCCATGGACCATTCTCCACTCTATTTCCAGGTTAAGTGACTAGAACTATTTGAAAATCACAGTGCAAAGTCACCGTTAGATAAAAAGATATTTAATATTCATTTTTATACATGTCAAATTGACGTTATTAAAAGAACTATTATTGGGGCGCCTGGGTGGCGCAGTCGGTTAAGCGTCCGACTTCAGCCAGGTCACGATCTCGCGGTCCGTGAGTTCGAGCCCCGCGTCGGGCTCTGGGCTGATGGCTCAGAGCCTGGAGCCTGCTTCCGATTCTGTGTCTCCCTCTCTCTCTGCCCCTCCCCTGTTCATGCTCTGTCTCTCTCTGTCCCAAAAATAAAAATAAAAAAACGTTGGAAAAAAAAAAAAAGAACTATTATTTATTCTAAAGTAAATACTTTATTACATTAGGAATTCCATTTTTACCTACTTCTTCATAATAAGTAGAATTGAACCTAAATTTATTGAATTTTTTGGCTTGTGTATTTTTCCACATTTACTTTGTATAGGTGATTACTTAATGAACAGCCCTTTGTAAGGTTGCTTTATATAAGAATTGTTTAATATGGCAGTTAATAAAAATAATAAAAAATAAGAAATTATATCCTTGGTGTTTCTTAGTCTTTTCACAGGAGGAGTGAATGTATAATCTTAATTGGAGTTGATGATTTTAATTTTTTGGCACTAACATGCTTTTTGTCAAGTGGGGGCATCATTGGTCTTTCTTAAGTAAGCTTTGTAGCGAGAATGGTTTGCATGTTAAACTTAAGTGATTAGGGGTAAATAATAATCCTCCTTTCACCTTATTTAGAGGGCCCTATTTTATGTTTATCAATCAGCACTCTTACTGATAGCAAAATTTAAAGTCAGAAGCCTATTGTAGTTTTTCTTTATGGTTTTCAATTGTACCACCTTACATTACTATCACAAAATGTTGTTATTCAGTAAAGAAAGTGACATGGTTTTAAGAATAATAAAAGTTAGGATAAAAATCTTATGTAGTTTTTTTTTTTGTCATCATTGTTTTAAATATATAAACAAGGGAAAAACCAAGTATATGCTTAAGATTTAGCCACACACACACATACACACACACACACACACAACACACCCTAGCTGACCTACAAAAGTAACTATCAGTGATATTAGAAGATATTTTGAGCAAATCCAAATCACACCTGTTGTGTGCTGTTGCTACCAATACTGACTATTGCTAATAACTCTAAATCTGTTTTGCCATCATAAAATTTATATAAGAAATATGTTTGAGTATGATTACCATTGTGCTATCAAAAATATGATTACTGTATTAAAAAAAAACTTAATAGGATCTTGGTCTTTCCACTGCTAACAATTTGTGCTACAGTTAGATTTCAAAATACATTATTTTTAATCTAGTCAAAAAGGAACTATATTTATCCATGATTGTATTTGAGGAAAAAATTTTAGGGTATAAGAGTTACACAGATATTCAGACTTAGTATTTAATACTTCAATATAATGTTTCCATCATTGTAGCTCTTGGCTTGTTCTTATGTATGAGTTTAAAATCTTGCATATCTACATCCTTGTCAGGCAAATGCCATAGGCTAAAACTGAAGATAATAACTTAAGATTCATGTCTCCTTCTTGGAGGTTTCATTTGTCTTGAATTGACAATTTTGAAGGACCTAAACTGACATCAAAGGGTTTAAAATGATCTACTTAGGTCAATTAATGTTAATTTTCATCTTTCATTAAATTATTTTAATGTTTTTCCTCCTCTTTTTCTTTTTTTCTAGCCAAGTCCTATACCAAGTCCTGTTTTGGGGCGAAAGCCAAATGCTAGTCAGTCATTGCTTGTATGGTGTAAAGAAGTTACAAAAAACTACCGGGGGTGAAAATCACCAATTTTACTACATCATGGAGAAACGGTTTATCTTTTTGTGCAATATTACACCACTTTAGACCAGATTTAATGTAAGTAGAACATTTTCCATTCCCTGTAAATTGTTTTGTAAATAATAGTTTCTTTAAAAACCTAAATAACTTCTCTTTTTTAAGTTTATTTATTTATGCTTTTGTGTGCCCATGTGCACAGAGAGGGAGAGGAGAATCCCAAGCAGGCTCCGCAATGTCAGTGCAGAACCCAATGTGGGGCCCAGATTCATGAACCGTGAGATCATGACCTGAGCTGAAATCAAGAGTTGGATGCTTGGGGCGCCTGGGTGGCTCAGTCGGTTGGGCGACCGACTTCGGCTCAGGTCATGATCTCACACTCCGTGAGTTCGAGCCCCGCATCGGGCTCTGTGCTGACAGCCTAGAGCCTGGAGCCTGTTTCAGATTCTGTGTCTCCCTCTCTCTCTGCCCCTCCCCCGCTCATGCTCTGTCTCTCTATGTCTCAAAATAAATAAACGTCAAATAAAAAAAAATTAAAAAAAAAAAAAAGAGTTGGATGCTTAACCAACTTAGCCACCCAGGCACCCCAAACATAAATAATTTCATTAATGCATGTCCTGAAACAGTTGACTTTGTTTCTTATTACTCACACCTTTTGCTTTTTGAGAAAAGAAATGGGTGCCAAAAAGAAAAGTTCTCCCTTCTTGATGCCTAAAACCTATCTTCTCTTAAAAAAAAAAAAAAAGTTTTTTCTTTCTTAATCTCATACAAATAACTGACTTTAAATATTATGAGGGGCACCTGGGTGGCTCAGTTGGTTGAGTGTCCGACTTCGGCTCAGGTCATGATCTCATGGTTCATGGGTTTGAGCCCCACATCAGGCTCTGAGCTAACAGCTCAGAGCCTGAAGCCTGCTTCAGATTCTGTCTCCGGCTCTCTCTGTCCCTCCCCACTTGTGCTTTGTCTGTCTGTCTGTCTCTAAAATAAATAAACATTAAAAAAAATTTTTTTAATTATTATGAAAATTGTGTTACTGTTAAAATGAGATGAGACATATTAGCCCATAGCTCTTTGTACATTGACAACAAAGGATTACCTCATGGTAAATTTGGTTGTCAAGACGGGTCCTCTGGTGCCCTGCCTTAACTTCTCTTTTAGATGGAAAGCTTCAGGCAATGAAACATGTAATCACTATATTCATTCATTCATTCATTCATTCATTTATTTACTTACTTACTTACTTACTTACTTACTTTTCCACACTATTAGTTTGGTTGATTGAACTGCTGTGAAATTGCTAGTTACTCTTTGGTATTATTGAATGTCAAATTTTTAGATTCAGTTTTTTTTTAAGCAGCTGTTTTTATCAATACTGTATGTACCTACAGTGCCTTTTTCTTCCCCAGTGACTACAAGTCTCTGAATCCTCAGATATTAAAGAGAACAACAAAAAGGTAAGAATTGCCAAGGAAAAAAATACATAGTTTCCAGTTTGGCTCTTCTGCAGCTTTTATTGATTTAGGGAACGTGAGGCTGTGTTGTAAGGTCATAACTGCAGCTCACAGAAAGAAGATAGTCTGCTTCTTGCAGTGCAAATTAGGATGCATAGTTTACTCTAGGTTGTCTTACCCTAGGTTGTCATGGCCTTTAAAGATCAACAAGTGCCAGACTGGCATCAAATTTTAATATATGTATGGACTTCATTCACTGTTAAATATTGTTAAAGCATACTGTTTTATTTGAGATTAGCTTTTAAAAGTGCACTCAATGCTCTTGTACCATAAATGATTATGAGTTTAGAAAAATATGTTGGGAGGGAATGAGGGCAGGTATGCAAGAAGCAAGCATATGTTCCTAGAAGCAAAAAGATATGAACTTGGGTTTTGGTTTTATTTTTGTTTTTTTTCACTTTCTGGTAAACTGTATAGTTTTTCCACATATTAATTAGCATACTGAGGGCAGAGCTTCCTAATTACTGTGCAGGGGGATATTGATCTTTTGGCCGTCAGGGTAGCTATGTGGGCTGAGTTGCCCAGAGGCTGCTGGGCTAGCTGACTGTGGTTGCAGGCTAACTTAACTATTTACCCCAGTGCACAGTACAATATTATGACATGTATGTGCACTGTGACATGAGAAAGGAGGGAAGCACTAACTCAACACACAGTAGGTACTCGTTTTTTATACTGAATTGAATTCTTCAGCTGAAAGTAATGAAATACATTGTTGTCTTAGATAGGAGTTCTTAATGTGGGAGCTATGGACAGAATTCAGGGGGTTCTTGAACATGACTAGGGGGAAAATGTATTTTATTTTCTTAATTCTTTAAGTGAAATTTAGCATTTCCTTTAATTATGAATTTTGGCAACACACCACTTTAGCATTAGCCATGCCTAAGACTTTATCACCTTAAGAGTCTCAGATATTTTGGAATCACCTTGCAGTTGCAGTTGTAATACCTTCACATATCTTTTAAGCTCATCACTTCTTCACAATTACAGTTGTTAATACATTCACCAAAAGTATACGTATTGCTGTTTCTCAATTCAGTCTTACTAATATTTTTAAGGTTTTATTTTTTCATATAACTGGTTTCTTCTGTAATCCTATGTATTTTATAAACATACAGCATTATTCTGAAAAGGGTGTATTGCCAAAAGGATTCATAGAACAAAGTGATTAATAACCTCTGGTCTAAAGTTTTCAGTCTACTTTAAATTAAATAATTAAAACCACCAATGAGTGTTAAAAAGTCCATAAAGGAATCTTGATAGAAATTCAGTTAACAGATGAGAATTTAATTCAACAATTTTTTACTTTTATTGCCCTCTAAACCCAAAAATTTGTGTTGTCATTAAAAAAACCTTTACAAATGCCTGAGGATGGCCCTAGGAAATACATTTTAAAACTGTTAGGTTTTTTAATTGAAATATGCCACCAAAAAGGTAATCTTAAAATATCAGTGTATTTTTTCTTAATAGAAATCACATCTGTGGTAGGTATGCTACAGAGTAAGTCATTCTTGTGAATTATTTCTTGTATAATTTTGGAGAGCTTGTATGATAGTTCTATGCCTGCATTTTTTTGCATTTGAATAAAATACTAAGCTAATTTAAATGCAGATAAAAGCATAAAATAGAGCATTATTATTTTTGTAAAGTGAAGCTTTAAATTACTGTTTGAAATTTTGAAAAGGAACATTGTTGATTTTACCTGGCTATGTATTTTTAAGAGTATGGAGATTTGCCTTAAGGTTTAGGTCACACTTCTTTACATTATTTTCAGGAACTTAATGATGAGCATACCTTGGGTTTACATATTACTACATAGAGAAGAATATCCTATTACGTTTTTTCTCAATTAGATCTTCTAGGGTAGATATCATGGCTTTTTGAAAGGATTTTAATTTAGATGGTCCTATTCATTGCACAATTGAATAAATAATTGTCATACAATCTTTGCTTTTCATCACTTTGCAACTTCCTACCTGGTATCTACATTGAGTATCAGCTGCTACCTGCAGATTATTTCCGGCTTCACACAATTCTTCCCGATAACCTCATCTGCCCTTGATTGGACTTAAAGCAGCCTAAGAAACAATGCATGTGTCTTAAGTTCCATGCAGATGCATAACATAACTGGCAATGACTCCTCCTTATCATTAAATAACATCTAGGAAAGAATACGACCATTTTCTTTGAAAGACCTCTTTTTTTTCGTCCTCACATAAACAGCTGAAAAGACAGGTGATTGACCACAGCAAAAGAGGTTAACCTAGGGGAAGATTCCTTTATAAAGTCTTGACCCTCGCTTACAAGAAACCCAGTTTCTTTTTAAATGGTTTTTTTAGTGCAGTTAGTGTGCATAAAGTGAATTGCTACATAAAGCAAAACACCAGCAGGAGATTCCCCACAAGGAAGCTAATCATTTTCCCAGGTCTGTAAAAAGTACTGAATAAAAAAGGTATTTACCTGTGACATATGATCTTAACCAGTATGTCAGTGTTTTAGATAATTGGGAAATGTTTAGAATACTGCCTGTGGTGCTTTTCGTGATGGTCTGCAATTGATGTCTGTCAATCAAGTTGTCAAGACACATGAGGAGGAAAATGACTTTAATTTTCCTAAAACATGTAAAATAACAAACAGGCCTAAACAATGCACACCAACTGAGCCATTCTCTTGAGTAAATATTTTGAGGTACCTATATTATGAAACATAGTGCTGTGAAAATTGAAGAGGTTTAATATTGCAATTTATTTTCATTTTCTTTCTTACTTATTCCACAACATTTATTAAACTCCAGGAAGACTTTGAGATGAGGATTAAATTCAAAGGTAGAAATGCTCTTTAACATGTAAGTGCAAAAGACTAATTCCTTCTAAATTGTTACATATTCCCTAACCTTTATTTAAGAAAAACTTTGAGTTATGATCCTACATCTAGGTTGTTACAAAGACTAGACATTTTATATTCCAAAGTGAGAGTGCAACTAGAGGGTCCTTACTTTTTCCAAGAGTATATCTGAACCTTTAGGCATATTTTTAATACTTCCTAGCAACACAGTGCTGTTTTCAAGGGTTAGTTCAGGATAGTAATAATTAATTGTAAATTGAGAAACAGCTTTGATTCTTCAAAACTAGAAAAACCTGATGTGCCACAGTCATTTTAAAGGCTAACAAAAATAATACAATGCAACCTCACATTCTCAACTAGGTTGTACTACTCAAACATTTCATTCTTTCCAAAATGGATGAAGTGAAAATGCAATCACTCTTCTCATTATGAAAATCAGTCCTAATTGGGCATTTAAAAGTGTTACTATGTTCTTAGGCTTAAATAGTACTTACTTGTATTTTATACCAGGTAATCTAGGATTTCCTTCTTTGGGGATATCTAGCTCTACTTTTCTTCACGAATCACTGCATTTACGTGATCATGGTAAAGAGAGATTGATGGGAATGATAAAGCTCCAGATTGATTATTATTTCTTTATACCTTAGTTCCTTATAAAAAATTATTCTAAGGGTTTTTTTTTGGTTTTAATTCTCATTTTTACTCATTTATTGGGGAACATTTCAATTGTTATTAATTAAGAAACTTCTTTTTTCTTGCATCTATCCCACCTTTACAAATTTTGGGCATGAAATTTTGTTATTTCATGTAGCACTAATGTTACTAATGTAATATACCCTCCAACCAACAACACAAAATTCTTTAAAAATTTGCTTTTCTTATGGTAACTAAGCTTTATTTTTACAACTTTATTATTAAAGCACAATTGACATATAACATTACATTAGTTACAGGTGCATAACATAATGATTCAATATATTGTAAAATGATCACCACAGTATATCTAGTTAATATCTGTTCTTTTGCTGTTTTTAAAATGAGTGGATTGTTTGAACTATTCAATATATCTTTGTTTTTCCTTTCTTTAAAGGCATATGATGGATTTGCCAGCATAGGAATTTCCCGGTTGTTGGAACCTTCTGATATGGTTTTATTAGCAATTCCTGACAAACTGACTGTTATGACTTATCTTTATCAAATCAGGGCACATTCAGTGGCCAAGAACTGAATGTTGTCCAGATAGAGGAGAACAGCAGTAAAAGCACATATAAAGTTGGAAACTATGAACAGATACAAATAGTTCTGTTGATCAGGAAAAATTCTATGCAGAACTTAGTGATCTGAAACGGGAGCCTGAAATACAGCAGCCTACCAGCGGAGCAGTAGACTTCTTGTCGCAAGATGACTCTGTATTTGTAAATGATAGTGGGTTGGAGAGTCAGAAAGTGAACATCAGACTCCTGACGATCATCTTAGTCCAAGCACATCCTCCCCTTACTGTCGCAGGACTAAAAGTGACACAGAACCCCAAAAGTCCCAGCAGAGCTCTGGAAGGACTTCAGGATCCGATGACCCTGGAATATGTTACAATACAGATTCAATCCACGCACAAGTTTTGTTAGGCAAGAAGAGACTCCTGAAAGCAGAGACTTTAGAATTAAGTGACTTATACGTTAGTGATAAGAAGAAGGATGTGTCTCCACCCTTTATTTGTGAGGAGACAGAGGAACAAAAGCTTCAGACTCTAGACATCAGTAATAACTTGGAGAAGGAAAAATTAGAGAATTCCAGACCCTTAGAATGCAGATCGGATCCTGAATCACCTATCAAAAAACCAAGTTTATCTCCCACTTCCAAACTTGGATACTCATACAACAGAGATGCAGACCTTACAAGAAAAACGTACTTCCCTAAGGCAGACAGAGTCTGATCCAGATGCTGATAGAACCACTTTCAATCATGCAGATCATTCCACAAAAACAGTCCAGGTAAGTGAGTTAGAATGATGATTACCTATATTTAGTAAATAGTTACTCTATTTTTTTGTCTTTATAGACCACTTTAAAATACTACAACTGAGTAAAGGTAGAGGTAATTTCCCATTATATAAAAACCTAAAATATACCTGAACTTCATTTAAAGTTTATGATATAATATTTTAAGCCTAGAAATAAATCCAAATTTGAAGATTGAAGATAAAGAATATTACCTTTTCAAATCAAAATATTATTTATCTATAAAAACAGAACATTTCACTATAAGAATAAGTCAAAGATATTTCACTATTCCATTTATTAGGAATATCATTCTGAAAATATGTAATGCTAAGTTAAATATTTCCCATTTAAAGTATTTTCCTTCAGATATTTTAGTTGCATTGTAATTGATATCTTCAGTCCCACTGTTACTTGTGGTTAAAAATTCCAGTAACATCCGAATTTCTCCCCATGAGGGGAATATGATGCAGATTTGACCTTACAATATTACTGTATTTAATTGAATCTCTGGCACCATCATTATAAGATATACCATTATTTTATGTACCAAAAAGAAAGGAAAACATTGCCAGAAAAACATGATAAATGGTTTTCTTATCGCATAGAATTTTTATTTTATACCTATTGAATGAATTCTTTTAACTTATTCAAGCATGGATTTTTTTCATCATATAACCCTCTTATGTATACATAAAAAAGAATTTAAGCAAAATAAATTGGTTAAGATATAACTGACTTAGAATTAGAATTTAGAATCCAACTCTTGTGAATCACTTTTTGATTTGGAGTTTTTGGTGTTCCTGTTTTGCCACACAGTATTATCCTCTGTGCCATCAAAAGCATAATGTTATAGTGGTGCTTCTCTAAGTATGATCTGGGGACCCTGGAATTCTTCTACCCTCTTCAGAGAGCCCCCAAAGTTGAAACTCTTTCCTAATAATAATAGAACATTTACCTTTTTCACTTTCGCTTTCTCACAAGTGTACAGTGACGTTTCTGGAGGCTAAGTGATTTGCAATATCTCAAAAGATTGAATACAAAAGTAGGTATGAGAATCCAGCTGCCTGCTATCAAGCCGGATATTAAAGAGATTTCTAAAAACTAAAATAATGCCATTCTCGCTTATTTTTTTTTAAGTATTGTTTTTTGTTACAATGTGTTAACATCTAATGGGTTCATTACAGTTATTCTAAATTAATATATAATATTTTTAACATTCTCAGTTTTAATTTAAATGCTACATATAAATAAATATAACACATAAATGAAAGCTTTTTGAGATCCTCAATAATTTTTGAGCGCATGAAAGTAATTCTAAAACCAAAGTTTGAAACTTTTGAATACAGCAGTCCTCTACAGTTTTCTCTGGGGTTTTCTTCTCAGTAATACTGATTGATAATTGCATTTTCTTGACCTTATGAGAAGTCCCCAAAATAAGATTTTTGGACAATAACCTGGAATTATATTCCATTTTTCAGATACTATTTAAGTATTTGTTAACTGAAACATCAAGGAATTGCAGTCATGCCACCCAAAATATCAAGCACATGTGTGTGTAGGCATTGATGGCTGTCCTGACTACCATCTGGCTAACAAAGATTATAAGATGCCATCAATTTAAGTTATCAGAGATGTTAAGGAAAAATGCACATCTTTGAATCAAAGAAATGATAGTAGCTAACAAAGCAAGCCCCTGTTCTCCTAATCAAAAATTACAAATCATAAATTCTAAGTACTTTAACCTTTAGGACAAAAAGGCTTTCAAGACATCAGAGTGTCCCTACATAGCAGATAATCAGTAAACATCTAGTGGTTAATAACTGCAGAATTTAGTAACCTAAGTTCTAAGTATTACCCAATACAGAATTTTCTTATAACCCAGATTTTTAAGGTAAATATATTAATTAAACATAGAAATTAATTAATGTTTAAAATTAAAAACACTGTGGACTTGGAACCTGTACACCTAGGTTCTCATCTTGGCTCTGCTAATAATTACCAGTGTGACATGTTAACTAGCCATTTAAATTCTTTTAATCATATTTCCACATATATTAAATGAAATAATCTCTAAGAGCCCTTTTAGCTCTTAAACTCTATCATGCTGTGATGCTGTTCAGAAGGTTTAAATGATGTACAATAAATCCACAGGATGATGGAGGCAACATCTATTTATGACCCCATATATATTTGTTTATCAACTGACCATTGGTTAAATGGTCAGAATTTTGTTTAGGGTAAAGTTAAAGGTGTTTTTGTTTTTGGTTTTTTTTATCAGAAGTACTGCCTGACACAAAAAAAAATTGTAATATGATTGCTAATGTTTCATAGGTTTTTAAAATTGTGCTATTTTTTTTTAATATTATTTTTTTTCAACGTTTATTATTTTGGACAGAGAGAGACAGAGCATGAACGGGGGAGGGGCAGAGAGAGAGGGAGACACAGAATCGGAAACAGGCTCCAGGCTCTGAGCCATCAGCCCAGAGCTGACGCGGGGCTCGAACTCACGGACCGCGAGATCGTGACCTGGCTGAAGTCGGACGCTTAAACCGACTGCGCCACCCAGGCGCCCCTAAAATTGTGCTATTTTAACAGGGTTTTGAAATTGGGCAAATTTCTTAAAAATCTGGGGTTTTTTACATACTATACTTCATCAAGTCTAAGATAAGCATCTTTTTACATTTTCTCTGAAATCAATATGTTACTTATAATAGATAGTATTTAGAGTTTGACAATGTTTGTTCTTCTTAGTAGTTCATAAATAATAGTACATCTAGTACCTAATGGCATTAGATTAGAGAAAAATCTGATCAATTTGGCTATACAGACTTAAAGTCATAATGTTGCTCATTGAGTGCTTGACCTTCATACCTTATACATATCTCTCAAACTTATAACCCATGAGGTAAGTGGTTAAATTCTACTTAATATGTGGGGAAAATGGAGTTTACAGAGTTGCCTAAGATCATTTAATAAGTGTTAAAATTTGAATTCAAACCAACCTTTTCTGACTCTAAAGTCTATGCTAAACTAGATACTCATAATATCTCTTCATATTTGACCACAATAGCAGTAAAGATAATCAGCCAGTTGTAAAGCAGTCAACCTTACTGAAGGACAGTTTAGCAATGTACATCAAGTTCCTTAAAAATGTTTATCTCATTAGATTCTACCTGCAGCACTTATTTCCATAGGTTAATCAGAACTGTGTATAAGAATTTATAAAGATGTGTATAGGGGCGCCTGGGTGGGGCAGTCGGTTAAGCGTCCGACTTCAGCCAGGTCACGATCTCGCGGTCCGGGAGTTCGAGCCCCGCGTCAGGCTCTGGGCTGATGGCTCAGAGCCTGGAGCCTGTTTCCGATCTGTGTCCTCCCTCTCTCTCTCTGCCCCTCCCCCGTTCATGCTCTGTCTCTCTCTGTCCCAAAAAAATAAATAAATGTTGAAAAAAAAAATTAAAAAAAAAGATGTGTATAAAAACATTGTTCTTGATAGTGAAAAATTACAAACACCTAAATACCTTAAGACGATGTTAAATAAAGTATGATGCATCTGTATTATTAGAATGCTAGGTAAACAGTTTTAAATTGTGTTTACAAATATTTTTAAAATATTTACATGAGAATATGCTCACAATGGAATGTTAAGTTAAAAAAGTATGATTCTGTAGTGATTATCTTTGGGTGCCAGGATTGCTAATTATCTTTATTCTATTTTATTTTATTTTGTTTTATTTTATTTTATTTTTGAGAGAGAGAGAATGCGAGTGAGGGAGGGGCAGAGGGAGAAGGAGAGAGAATCTTAAGTGGGCTCCATGCTAGGCACAGGGCTCAATCTCATGACTATGAGATCATGATATGAGCCAAAATCAAGAGTTGACAGTTAAGCAACTGAGTCACCCCGGCACCTACTTTATTTTTTATTTTATTATTTTTAAAATTTATTTTGAGAGAGAGGGAGAGCGAGAGCATGTGCACGAGCAGGGGAGGGACAGAGAGAGAGACAGAGGACCTGAAGTGGGCTCTGCGCTGATAGCAAAGAGCCTAATGCAGGGTTCGAACTCAAGAACTGTGAGATCATGACCTGAGCCAAAGTCAGACACTTAACCAACTGAGCCACCCAGTTGCCCTGATTTTTTAAATTAGTTTTTTTACTGAGATATAGCTGTCATATAATATTACATTAGTTTCAGGTGTACAATTGTTTGATATTTGTATACATTGTGAATGATCACCACAATAAGCCTAGTTAATATCCATTACCATATGTAGTTACAAAAAATTTTTTTCTTGTGACAAGAACATTTAAGATCTACTCCCTTAAAACTTTCATATATGCGATACAGTATTACTAACTATAGTCACCATGCCATACGTTATATCCTCATGACCTATTTATTTTATAACTGGAATTTGTACCTTTTGACCCCCTTCACCTATTTTGTCCACATTCTATCCCCAGCCTTGGGCAACTACCAATTGGTCTCTATATCTGTGAGCTTGGTGTTTTGGGTTTTGGGGGCTTTGTTTTGTTTTCAGATTCCACATACTAGTAAGATAATATTGTATTTGTCTTTGTCTGCTGACTTATTTCACTTAGCATAATGCCCTCAGGATCCATGCATATTGTCACAAGTAGTAAGATTTTGTTCTTTTTATGGCTGCATAATATGCCACTAAGTGTGTGTGTGTGTGTCTGTGTGTGTGTGTCTGTGTGTGTGTCTGTGTGTATGTGTGTGAACAATTTCCTTATCTACTCATCCATCAGTGAGCACTTAGGGTTGTTTCTGTATCTTGGCTAATATAAATAATGCTGCGTTGAACATAGGGATGCATATGTGTTTTCGAGTTAGTGTTTTATTTTATTTGGATAAACACCCAGAAGTGGAATTTCCAGATGATAAGGTAGTTCTATTTCTGATTTTTTGAAGAATCTCCATCCCGTTTTCCACAGTGGCTATACCAATTATATCCCTACCAACCGTGCATAAGGGTTCTGTCTTCTCCACATCCTCACCAACACTTATTATTCCTTATCTTTTGATAATAGCCATTCTAACAGTTGTGAGGTAATATCTCATTGTGGTTTTAATTTGCATTTCTTTGATAATTAGTGATGTGCATGCATCTTTTCATGTATCTGTGACCATTTGTATGTCTTTTTGGGCTTCCCAAAAATATGTCTATTCAAGTCTTCTGTCCATTTTTAATTGCATTGCTATTGAGTTATATGAGTTCTTTATATATTTTGGATTGTTAACCCCCTCTCAGATACATGATTTGCAAATATTTTCTCCCATGTAGTACATTGCCTTTTCATTTGTGGATGGTTTCCTTAACTGTGCAGAAACTTTTAGTTTGATGTAGTCACATTTGTTTATTTTTGCCTTTGTTGCCTTTGCTTTTGTTACCAAATGCAAAAAAAAATCATCACTAAGACCATTGTCAAGGAGTTTACCACCTGTGTTTTCTTCTAGTTTTATGGTTTTGGATCTTATCAAGTCTTTATTCCATTTTGAATTAATTTTTGTGAGTAGTGTAAGATAGGCATCCAGTTTCATTCTGTTGCATGTGGCTGTCCAGTTCTCTCCACATGATTTATTGGACTGTCTTTTCCCAGTATATTTTGGCTCCTTTGTCATAATTAATTGACCCTATATACTTGGGTTTATTTCTGTGGTCTCTATTTTTTTTATTGATCTGTGTGTCTTTTTTTTTTTTTTTTTTTTTTTGGCCAATACCATACTGTTGTGATTACTATAGCTTTGTGATATAGTTTGAAATCAGGGAATATGATGCCTCTGATTATTTTTATTTTTACTTTTATGTACTTTCTAAAATTTTTCTAAGAAATATGAATTACATTATAATCAGAAAAAGTTTGTTTCTGTATGGTCTTGAGACCAAAGCAGTCTTTCACTTTCTGTGTAGTTAACTGGAATCCCTAAAGGTCTGTATACTCACAGAATTTAGAGCCAATATAGGATCTTAAAGATGATGTATTCTAATCACCAGTTTTAGGGCTGTTGGGATTTTAAAGATGATCTCCTCTTAAATCTGAAGCAGGCTCTGGGCTCTGAGCTGTCAGCACAGAGCCCGACGTGGGGCTCAAAATCATGAACCGCAAGATCATGACCTGACCTGAAGTTCGACATTTCGCCAACTTTGGCTTAGATCATGACCTCATGGTTTGTGAGTTCAAGTCCTGCATCTGGCTCTGTGCTGACAGTGCAGAGCCTGTTTTGAATTCTCTCTCTCCTCTCTCTCTGTCCCTCCCCCACTTCTCAAAAATAAACATTAAAAAACTAAGAGGCAAGGGAGGCCTGGGTGGCTCAGTTGCTTAAGCGTCCGACTTCAGCTCACATCATGATCTCACAGTCTGTGAGTTCGAGCCCCGCATCAGGCTCTCTGCTGACGGCTTAGAGCCTGGAGCCTGCTTCAGATTCTGTGTCTCCCTTTCTCTCTGCCCCTCCCCTGCTCATGCTCTGTCTCTGTCTAAAAAATAAATAAAAACATTTAGAAAAATTAAAAAAAAAACAACTAAGAGGCAGTTGAGAGCTTTTTAAATATATAATAGTTAACATTTATCTAGTGCTCTGTACATTACTCTGTTTCACTTAATCTTTATAATATCCTTGTGAGAGGTTGTCTGTTTTCATCCCCATTTTATAAGTGAGGAAACTGAGGCTTAGAGAGATTGAGTAACTTTTATATCCACAATTAAGTGACATATCTAGTGTTTGAACCAAGGTCTTCCTGACTTGAGGGTTCTTAAATATCATGTAATGGAATACAGCATAGCTTTTAAGTGACCTGTTCAATGTTAAATTGCTTATTATTAGTGGAAGAAGGATTAACAAACTCATGTCTTGATTGCAGATTCAGTGTTTATTTAATTAATCTTGTCTGGTTTTTAGAAAGTGTTGATTTGTAACCAGTTCAACTGCAATGACCAGTTCTATTCTATTATGTCCTATCAACATGACAAAAAAATCTATCATTATCACTTATACATTTCAATTATATCTATTAGGTGAAGAATTTTTGTTTAATCCTCTTAAAACCTTGGGTGATGAAAATGTTCTGGAATTAGATAGTGTTGATGGTTCACACCTTGTGAATATAGTAAAAACCACTGAACTGGATACTTAAAAAAAAAATCTTTCCTTAAGTTTACAGAAAAGTGCTTAAAAATGTTATATTAAAACATAAATATCTCAGAGACCAAAAAATGATTTAATATTTTTTTAAAGTTCACACTATAACAAATAAATATGTTTACTGTTGATTACCTTTTCCTTGACCATAAATGCTACTTATGATTGAACAAAAACTATGCAATGAAAGGGAAGTAAAAGAAATTAAATATCTGACCAATAGTAATCTAAAGTCAGAAGTTGCTTGGGTCCCTGGTGGCTCAGTCGGTTAAGCGTTTGACTTCATCTCAGGTCGTGATCTTGCAGTTCATGAGTTCGAGCTCTGCATCAGGCTCTTTGCTGACAACTCAGAGCCTGGAGCCTGCTTCAGATTCTGTGTCTCCCTCTTTCTCTGTCCCTCCCACACTCACACTCTGTCTGTCTCTCTCAAACATAAATAAACATTACAAAAAAAAAATTTAAAGCCAGATGTTGACTACTTTTGGGAGAAAAAGGAATTTGAACTATAAACATGGATATTTGTGCTTTGAATTAATGTCCTCATTTAAGGACCGATTCCTTTGGTGGTCGTTACCTGTTGTTACCCATAAATATATTGTAAGATTACAAATTAATCCAGGAAAACATTCTTCCATTCTGATATGGTTAATTGTCTTATTGTAAGGAAAGTGAGCACTGGAGAAAACCAGTTTTACTTTTTTTTAAAAAAACATAATATGATAGTTTTGAATTTTCTGTAAATGTTAATTGTCAAGAATTTAAAGGATTATTGTCACAGATACTTAATATCTTTAAACATACAAATTTGGAAGACACCTTGTTATCAGTCCTATAAGTGTAAGAAATATAATTTTTAAAAATGTCTGCCAGATTATACTATGATTAACAAATATGAAGAATGTATATAATATACATATGGACCTTATGCTTTATGGGAATATGTTCTAATAAAAACATAATTAAACATAATCCAGTTTTAGGCAGTAAAGTTATATTTCCAGGGGCACCTGGGTGGCTCAGTTGGTTAAGTGTCCAACTTTGGCTCAGGTCATGATCTCTGAATTCGGTAGTTCGTTCCTCCCTCGGGCTCCACACTGTCAGTGCTTGAGATGCTCTTTCTCTACCTCTCTGTGCCCCTCCCCTGCTCACGTGCACTCTCACTCTCTCTCTCAACAAATAAACTTTAAACAAAAAAGAAGATATATTTCCTAAATGTCAAGGCTTTCTACAGTTTCTAGCTAAAATTAATATTTTCTGTAAGCAATCTTGTAAAATTACAATCTTATTTCTGATCTCTATTATTTGACAGATAATATAACCATTGATTAGTTTACAAATATAGATTATGTGGTGGGTTTTCTTTTTTTTTTTTTTTGAGCTTCTAATTCTGTATTTTGCTTTTAAGCATCGAATGTTATCCAGACAAGAAGAACTTAAAGAAAGAGCAAGAGTTCTGCTTGAGCAAGCAAGAAGAGATGCAGCTTTAAAGGCAGGAAATAAGCAGAATACCAACGCAGCCACACCACTCTGCAACAGGCAGCTAAGTGATGTGAGGAACATTGGTTAAAAAGCCATAAATTGTTAATTGCAATCATGGGGGTGAAGGGAGTAATTTATTTATATTTTTGCTAAGTCATTTTTCAGATTTTTATTTTAATTCCAGTTAGTTAATATACAGTATTATATTAGCTCAGGTGTACAATAGAGTAATTCAACAATTCCATACATCACTTGGTGTTGATCATGACACACACACTCCTTAACCCCCATCACCTATTTCACCCATCCCTGCTACCACCTCCCCTCTGGAAACCATCAGATTGTTCTTGCTAAATCATTTTTCCAGACTTTGTATATGGAGGGTACTTGGTACATTTACTGAACTGATAAATTCATACTTGGAAGAACATGTTGTAATTTCTCCTACACAGCAGTGTTAGCTATGAGAAAAAGTAAGATTTGGGGATATAATTTCTACATAAATGAATGACCTATTTTTCTTAATTTACTCTGTGTAATTTAATTGTACTTTGTTTAAGATTGGATTTTATCTATGGAAGTTACTTTTTTTTGGAAGTATTAGAATATACTAATGATGCCTTCCATTTATTGAAGAGCAGGCATCATTATTATAATGGATGTTTTACATAATTTGTATTTTACTTAACCCCATGAAGTAGATGTTCAAACTACTTTCCGCATAAGAAAACTGGGGTCATAGGTAAGGTAATTTGTACAAGTTAACAGAGTTAGTAAATGATGAATCCAGGATTTGAACTTGAGCGTTTTCAGACTACAGAATCAGTGCTCTTTTCTATCATATAGTGCCATGCCTATGTTAAACCACATTTTTATACATGTTTTTGTGTAGTGCTTCACAAGTGATAATGAATATATAGTAATAGAAGCCCTTAAATTTAAGGGGACAGGAATGTCTTCATGAATCTGAAAACTGTGATAGCCTCCCTTACCATCAAACTCACATACACAAAATTACATGTTCTTTTTTTTTTTAATTAAGATTTTATTTTTTAGAGCAGTTTTAGGTTCACAGCAGAATTTTGGGGAAGGTACAGAGATTTCCCATATACACCCTGCATCTACACATGCATATCCTCTCCTCTTAACAACATCCCACACCAGAGTGATACATTTGTTAGAACTGATAAACCTACACTGAACTGATGAACCAAACCTACATCATAATCACCCAAAGTCCATACTTTACATTATGATTCTCTCTTGTATTCTACATTCTATGAATTTGGACAAATGTGTAATGACATGTATCCATCATTATGGTATCATAGAGTATTTTCATTGCCATAAGAATATTCTGTTACACCTACTTATCCCTTCCAACACTCCCAACCCCTGGAAACCTGATAATTTTACTGTCCCCGTAATTTTGCCTTTTGCAGAATGTCATAGTTGGAATCACGCAGTGTATAGCGTTTTCTGATTGGCTTCATTTACCTAGTATAATGCATTTAAGGTTTTTCTGTGTTTTTCATGGCTAGAAAGACCATTTCTTTTTAGTGCTGAGTAATATCTCATTGTCCAGATGTACCACAGTTTATCCCTTCACCTACTGAAGGACATCTTGATTGCTTCCAAAGTTTGACAATTATGAATAAAGATGCTGTAATCATCCATGTACAAGTTTTTGTGTAGACCTAGGTTTTTAACTCATTTGAGGAAATACCAAGGAGTGTGATTGCTAGGTCTTATGGGTAAGAATATGTTTACTTTTATAAGAAATTGCCAAACTATCTTCCAAAGTAGCTGTACCATCTTGTATTCTCACCAGAAATGTGTGAGAGTTCTTGTGTTCCACATCTTCATCAACAGTGAGTGTGTTGGTGTTCCAGATTTTGACCATTCTGATAGGTGTTTAGGGGTATCTCACTTTTAATTTGCATTTCCCTGATGACATATGATGTGGAGTATCTTTTTATATGCATACTCACAATCTATAAATCTTTGGAGAGGTGTCTCTTGGGGTCATTGGCCATTTTTTAATTAGGTTGTTTGTTTTTTATTGTTGAGTTTCAATGGTTATTTGTATATTTTGGATATAGTCTTTATCATATGTGTCTGTTGTAAATTGAGTCTTCCTACTCTTCATTTATTTATTCTTTGATTTCATGATATTCCTCATATAGATCATGTACATATTTTGTTAGATTTATACCTATCAACTTTTCACTAATGTGAATAGTATTGTGTTTTTAATTTCAAATTCCACTTGTTCACTGCTGGTATATAGGAAAGCAATTGTCTCTTGTATATTAGCCTTGTATCTTACAGGCATGCTATAATTGCTTATTAGTTCCAAGAGAGGTTTTTTTTTCAATTCTTTGATTTTCTACATAGGTGATCATGTCATCTGTGATCAGACACTTTTTTTTTTTTAATTTTTTTTTCAACGTTTATTTATTTTTGGGACAGAGAGAGACAGAGCATGAACGGGGGAGGGGCAGAGAGAGAGGGAGACACAGAATCGGAAACAGGCTCCAGGCTCTGAGCCATCAGCCCAGAGCCCGACGCGGGGCTCGAACTCACGGACCGCGAGATCGTGACCTGGCTGAAGTCGGACGCTTAACCGACATCGCCACCCAGGCGCCCCGTGACACTTTTATTTCTTCCTTTCAATGCATATGTTTAAACATACCTTTCAGATATGAGCTTAATAACCTCTGACCTTGAGCAGTGTTTTTCACACTTCAAGTCTTTCCACGATAATGTGATATAAAATTGATTTAGCACACTGCAGTAATTATTTTATTTTTAATGAAAAGGAATAGAATAGAATGGAATAAAAATATCAGAACTCATCACACGTAGTAACCATGGCATTTTTGTCTGAAACTTGCTTCAGTCATATGGATATATATGCATACTGGATCTTGATATAAAATGTATTTTAAGCTGTGGGTCATGATAAAAATGTTTGAGAAACCCTAATCTAGAGGGCCATCTTTGAAGAAATTTTGTAGCTTTTATGCCAACTTCTTCAGTGCCTAGCTGTCTGTTATTTCATCAATTTGTTGGTGATTTGTCAGATATTTATTAAATGTCTGAACTGAGTGTATTCATAGTGACAGAAAAGGCTAAGCTTCTTCCCTCATGGAGTTTACATTATGGTGGGAATACACAGATAATGGTAAATAACTAGAGTGTGAAAACTGCATGATATAGTAGAGGATAATTTAAGTAGGTGAGGGCTTGAGTGATTTGAAGATGGGGCATTGAACTAAGATTTGATGGGTGAAAAGGATCTAGTCAAGTGAAGAGTCACAAAAACAATATCTCTTGAAAAAGAAAGTTATTTTGTTAATACTGTATTTTATTTGTGGGTAACTTTATTTCATAATTTTTCAGACTCTAAAATCTATGGGGAATGTATAAGTCTATATTATTCCAGTGTGTTGATTTAAAAAAAAAATTTTAATGTTTATTTATTATTGAGAGAGAGAGAGAGACAGAGTGTGAGCAGGAGAGGGACAGAGAGAGGGAGACACAGAATCTGAAGCAAGCTCCAGGCTCTGAGCTGTCAGCATAGAGCCTGACTCAGGGCTCAAACTCACGAACAATGAGATCATGACCTGAGCCAAAGTCAGAAGCTTAACCAACTGAGCCACCCAGGTGCCCCCAGTGTGTTGATTTTAAATTGAGAGTACCTGAGATTTAAATGGTCTATCTACCAAGTAGATTTTTAAAACTAATTATTTCACCTATGTGTGAATTTTACATATATTAATAATTATCATCAAGTGTTTATTGAGCACTTACTATTTGACAGGTAGGATTCTAAGTAATTTAACATGAATTTTCACATTTAATCTCCACAATAATTGTATGAGTTAAATATTATCATTTCTATTTTACAGTCGAGAAAACTGACAAATTAATGAATTGCCTGTTGTCACACAGCTAATAAGTAACAGAGTCAAGAATTGAACCTAGATGATTTGATTTCAGAGGTTATGTTTTTAAGGCATTGTGTTATATTTCCTTCTTCTTTATATTTCTGACATCCTTGTGAAATAGAAACAGAGACTGTTGTTTTATCTTTCATAGAGATTAAGAAAGTAAGTTAGGAAAGAATGTTTAAATTTACCTAAGTTGCAGACTATGACATATGAGGCTTAGAATTCAAGTATCCTGACTTTTAAAAAGATGATGTTTAGTCTTTCATTTGGTTTATTCATTTATTACTTCAAATTTCAGTAAATATTTTATTGGTCAGCCCTTCTATTTAAGGCACCAGTAATTTACACTTTTTATTTCTCAAACAAAATAAATTTTTATCTGAAGTATATTAGTGTGAATTCAGAACAGAAGTTACTTACTAAAACATCTCTTACTCTGTGTCATGACATCTTACTGTATCTGTAAAATATATAACTTGGATTTTAAGAAACATGATGATGGTGACAGTTCATTGAGTTAGATCCTCTTTGTACTCCTCATAGTATGTAACTTGCCACGCCTTTCTGGAAAACCATTAGACTTCATCAAGAAATGTTCATTCTCTTTTACCTAATAATTCTAACAAAGAATCGTATCCAGGTTTTCATCACAATGTTATTTGTAATTGCAAAAAATTATAAAATGGTAATTGTGCAACAGAAATGATCAAATAAATTATAACAAATAAATATACTTGTTATATAGCCATTAAAACTTATCTATTCAATAATGTCTTGAAAGAATATTGAAAGGACATAGAGTGCTCACAATGTCATTTTGTATAAAAAGGATATAAAATATACATGGCATATGAACTCCATTTTTTTAATGTTTATTTATTTATTTTGAGAGAGAGAGAGGGCTTTCATGCATAAACAGAAGGCGGGTCAGAGAGAGAGAGGAGAGTGAGAGAAAGAGAGAGAGAGAGAATCCCAAGCAGGCTTCATGCTGTCAATGCAAAGCCTGACATGGGGCTCAATCTCATGAACTATGAGATTATGACCTGAGCCGAAATCAAGAGTTGGATACTTAACCAGCTGGGCCACCTAGGTGCCTCTGAACTCCATTTTGAAATGATAGAGACTGTGTGTGTGTGTGTGTGTTTAATCATGCATTAAAAAGGACAGGAAGGAAAATCATCAAAATATTAACAATATTTATCTCTAAGGGATAGTATAACAAGTGGCTTATAAAGGGTTTTTTTTTCCCTTTATTCTTTCTGTTTTAAAAATATCACATGTTAAGATAAATATTTTAGGGGCGCCTGGGTGGCGCAGTTGGTTGGGCGTCCGACTTCAGCCAGGTCACGATCTCGCGGTCCGTGAGTTCGAGCCCCACGTCGGGCTCTGGGCTGATGGCTCAGAGCCTGGAGCCTGTTTCCGATTCTGTGTCTCCCTCTCTCTCTGCCCCTCCCCCGTTCATTCTCTGTCTCTCTCTGTCCCAAAAAAAATAAATAAAAATGTTGAAAAAAAAAAAAAGATAAATATTTTAAACTAGGGAAATTTGGGGTATCTAAAAAATGTATTTTTATCACATTGTTTTCTTAGTGTACCCAAACGAACTTGACTTCAGAACTTCTAAGATAACGTGTGTATGTGTGTGTTTTAAGGAGAGAGACATAGAAAGAACTCTTCACTTCTACAGTGGATGATAACTAGCTTGTGCCTAGGTGTGGATAAATGGCAGATTCAATAATAGCAATCCTGTTCACACTGAGAAGGCATGAAATTCTCAATGACTATTGTTTATGATTGATGAGTTACGTAATCATGGTATCATAAAATATCTCATTGTTTCTTTGACTACCACTGATGGGATCTGGGTTACTTGTCCTGTACTCATTTATTGTTCTAGTTGTTTTTCCCAGAAAGAGCAGCTCCATGCTGCATAGCTAGCCCACTGCATGCCAGGCTAATCACTTTGTTTTCCATTTACCCAGAGTTGTATCCTATTGCAAATGAAACCATGCTTTAAACAGTCCCCAAGATACTTTTTTTACCCTTCCTCTTTCAGGTTATCTTTTGCTAAATAAAAAACCACCTTACTGGCATGAAACAACCATTTGATTATGCTCACAGATTCTATGATTTAGGCATTAGGATAGGAGACTCTGGGAGTGGCTTTGTTCCATGACGTCTGGTGCAGAGTTTTGGCGACGACCTCTGCTAAACTGTCAGTTGAAACACCTACATGTAGCCTCTCCCTGTGGTCTTTCCACTTGGGCTAGTTTGGGCTTCCTCACAGCATGGTGGCTGGGTCTGTGAGCAGCTATGCCAAGATAGTCAGGCAGACATGCATGGCATTCTTATGATCTAGCTTTAAAAGTCATGTTGCATCACTTTTGCTATACTGATGGCCTAACCAGACACAAAGCTCCACCCAGGTTTAAGGAAGAGAGACATAGACTCCACACCACTAATTGAGAGGAGTGTGGCATAGGAGATATCGTTGCAGCCTCTTCTGTTATAGTTTAAGCTCAATTTTAAAACTTTCTTGTGCATTCTACTTACTATTGCTCATTTTTCAGAAAAGTCAAGCTCTGTATAGATGTGTTATGAAAAGCATCAATTTCATGAATTAAATAGTACATTCTCTTCGACTACTGTTCTAGTTTTGACACTTGATGCTCTATGGGGCTTATAGCTTATATTAATTATATTAATGAATGAAATGATGTAAGAAGAAGAATATAAAATGACAGATCAGTCCAATTGCACAAATAGAGAAGTTAGACCTTGCTGTTCCTTTTTAGATTTTCAGTTTAGTGTGCAATTTGATATCAGGTTGATATATTTTCCAAGGACATACTAGTTTTATTATTATTATTATTATTATTATTATTATTTTTAATTTACATCCAAATTAGCATATAGTACAACAATGATTTCAGGAGTAGATTCCTTAGTGCCCTTTACCCATTTAGCCCATCCCCCCTCCCACAACCCCTCCTGTAACCCTCAGTTTGTTCTCCATATTTATGAGTCTCTTCTGTTTTGTCCCCCTCCCTGTTTTTATGTTATTTTTGTTTCCCTTCCCTTATGTTCGTCTGTTTTGTCTCGTAAAGAAGGACGTACTAGTTTTCTTAATTTGATTTCTTTATCATTTCCGGTAGCTCTTGTACATACAGACTGGAATTATTTACCAGTACTGTCCATATTTTGGAAAAGTAGTTTGGCAAACTTGGTTGATAAAAGGAAAAGGGAAAGTGCCCAATTTCATCTCTGGAGCAATTGAATGTGTGTTAAGTGATACTAAAACTGGAAAATACTTAATTTCTCTAAATCTATTTTTCCATTTATTAAATGGGAGCAAAATTCTTTTTTTTTTTCCTTGTGTGACATTCAAATTAATAGGTGTCTACGGTGAAGGGGGTAAGGGAACCATGACTAATGCCATTCCCACTTCAGTGTCAGCATCTCTTTCACTCTGGAGAGATCAAAAGACTGCTGGTAAATAAAAAGAAGGTCTAACTGGAAAAAAAAAAAAGCTGGCATCTAATTTAGTGAACTGATTGCTACTATTTTCCCTTTTTTATGCTCTTTTATTTGTGCCTTAATTTACAGTGTTCTTATTTTAAAATTCATTGTAAGCTATCTTGTCCTTCGTAATGTATGCTACTGTGCTGAAAGTCAAGTTGCTGGTGGGGGGAGTTAGACCTGTTGCTACCCATTGCTTTTTGTGTTCTTAGTTTACCTGAGAATTTCCATGAGTTTAAAAAAAAGGTTGGTACCCAGGAATGACCTCAAGTCTTGAGTGAATGAGACACTGACCTCAAATCTTCTAGAGTTTATTGAAGAGCTTACTGTTGCATATTCTTAAGATTGCTCGTTGATTTAGGACTTACTCAGCAATCATCTTTTATATTTCTGAACTCTGTTTCTGTAAAACTAACCAAGGATCTTCTGATGAACACCAAGAAAAAGAAGAACTATTTTAATAATAATGTTAATAAATGATTTTGGAATACTTGAGGCATATAATACATGGGACAGTGTCCATGTACTGAGTACAGGTTACCTCCTTTTAAGGCTTTTTGTATCTAGTTCTGGGCTGAGAGAGAATGAAAGCAAAGATTTACATATTAGGAAAGACAAGCTTTTAAAATATAAAGAAGAGAAACTGGTAAATAGTATAAGTACCAATTTGAGTATATGAAGGTTCAGAATCTTTCTGGTAACTCCCGGTTACCAAGAGAATAAACTTCCCAACTATACAGCATGGCCTTATACAAGGTCCTTGCAAATCCTCTTTCCTCCCTTTCTAGCCTTATCTCTCACCTCTTTCCCATGATCACTCCACAGTCCATCTCTACTAAGTTGCTTGCAGAGAGAATATGGCATACTCTTCAATTCCTGCATCGAGCACTGGCTGTTCTCTCCCTGAAATTCCCTTCTTTCCTTGTTAGTTTCCACTGAAATATCTCTTCTTCTATGAGTACCTCTGTCACAGTTCCTAGTGGTAAAGCTAATTCTCCTTTGTGTATCTTTTTTCTAATATGCTGTACATATCTCTCCCATCGCATTTATCCCATATAATTATCTAATTACACATCTTTCTCCCACTCAGCTATGAGCTATTCAAAGTACAAGAACCTTGTATTCCCATCACCAAGTATTAAGTAAATGTTTATTCAATAAATAAATGAAGGGGATAGTAACAGGCTCTTTTTCATGCTTTCTGAGTGTCAACTAATAAAAACATGAGTTTAAACATGAAAAATTTGGGTTGCTATAGGAAGTTTCTTGGTGGTAAAGGTTTGTGAACAGGCAAAATATCTCTCTGAAAGTCTTTAAAGTGGAATTAATTATCATTGAGCAGAGAAAGTTAAAATGTCTGTCCCCTTTCTTGAGTCAGTTACAGAGATGACATTAGCCACGTTGGAACTTAAGGTTCCCTGGATCATTCTTTCTTCCTTTCTTAAATCCTTTCTTTATGGTTATGATGTGTACACAGCAAATCCTTACACACACCTGTCCTTCCTGGACACTGAGACCTTTGATTAGAGTGCAACCCCCAACTCTGTCTTGAAGCATACCACTCTCTCTACCAAACATTGCCTCTTAAATAAATTAGTATAGCTTTAGGTTGGAAGGCTAGGAAGCAATTTCTGAGACACTGAAAACAACTCTTTGTAATCTTATCTGCTGGGTCCTTATGTACAGACTCTACTTAAGTCATCCTCAGGAAAAGATTTGAGCTGTAATTTATCTTAAATGGCAACTCACAAACACAGGTATTATAAGCCTTTTAATTTTTCTTAATTTTTGTCAAAATCAGTATTGCATGTTTTAATGAGAACTTGCTGAGCAAGCACATGTTGCATTTAGATCTTTTTTAGAGAAAATAGTTTACATGATTCATTTGTGTCTCTGTGCCTTTAGATGTTCATTTAACCTGTTTCAGGTATTTCCTGAAATTGTTTTTCTATAGGAAACAGATTTCATTGCTCTGAATCTCTGTGATTTAGTTTTTCACTTCCTTTTCCTATTCTGTGAAGATTTTCATATGTTACATTTTGCTAATGCAAATTTTAGATGATAGTTCTTTTGTTCGTGGTTTCCACATGCACTTAATTTTTTCAGGGGCTCCTGGGTGGCTCAGTCAGCTAAGAGTCTGACTCTTGATTTTAGCCCAAGTCATTATCCCAAGGTCCTGGGATCAAGCCCCATGATGGGCTCTGTGCTAAGCATAGAGCCTGCTTAAGATTCTCTCTCTACCTCTCTCTCTCTCTCTCCCTCTGCCCCTCTCCCCTGTGCGCTCTCTCTCTCTCTCTCTCTCTCTCTCTCTCTCTCTCTTTCTCTCTCAAATTAAAACAAAATTTTTTTGTTTCAGACTCAGGAGTTTGGTATGAACACACATTGTGAGAAAAGTATAATAGTTTTTTTTAAGAAAAAAATTCATTTTTTATTATTTTCTTCATTACTCAATTCCCCCAAATACTCTTTTCCCAAAAAATGCACAAGTAGAATTTAACAAGCTAGTCTATTTCAGACTCTTTTGCTTACTACTTTGTATTAGAATATAATTGCTTTTTAAAAATACATTTAATAAATCTGTTACTTTAAATAATGCTCATGTAATTATGTAGATAGCTGAAGGGGATGTTTGCATTTATGTGCTAAAGTTTAGGATCCATACACTCTAAGGATAAGGAATGAGAATCCTGCTGCCCACAGTCCTTGAAATTGTTAGGGTATTTGTGAAGCACTTTGAACCGATCAGAAGAAGGATGCCATATAAGTTTAATTATTACTTTTATGTTTTAAGAAAGAAAAAAATCTATTTTATAAGTAGAAAGTCTAAAAAGAGTTGGGGTAATTCTTTATAAATATGTTTGTTTTTAGTTTTTTCAGCTGTAAATTACATAGCATAAGAAAATGGTTTGCAGATACTTGTTGATACCTAGAAGTTTTGTTTTTCTTTTTTGAATGTTTTTATTTATTTTTGAGAGAAAGAGACAGGCAGAGTGCAAGCTGGGGAGGAGCAGAGAGAGTGAGGGAGACACAGAATCCGAAGCAGGCTCCAGGCTTTGAGCTGTCAGCTCAGAGCCTGACACGGGGCTCAACCCCACAAACCGTGAGATCATGACTTGAGCCAAAGTCAGACGCTTAACCGACTGAGCCACCTAGGCACCCCTGGAAGTTTGTTTTTAATAGAAAGACCAGACAAGAATTACAACATTATTATAAAACAGACTTAAAGGGTTTTTTTTCCTCAATTTTAATCTGCAAGGATAGTGAGTGACCCATTACAATCAATTGGCGTAGGAGCCCATCCTCACTTAACAGGATCAGCCTGCAAGATGTCAGCAAGTTCTAGAAGGTTTGCAGTATCCATCTCTAAAGGTTTGCAGGAATATTTGAATCTCTGAAGAAAACTGTGTGTGAGAAAGGAATTTCAGTTTGGTCAGTCTTGAGTCAACTGCAGGGACCAGTAATCAAAAAAGATACAGTGACTTTTTTCTTTACTGGTTGGTAATGAATCCAAAAGGCTTATTTGGTGAGAACCAAAAGAATGCAAGCTGCTCTTTTGCAAATTAAGCCTTTAAACAGGTATTTTGTTGCTATGAAGAGGTAGGACATCAACCTTGCACTTTTGATGTTAATTGGAAAATATTGATTTAAATGGGACTAGTCTGTCGTGCTGATAATTGTAGCAGATTTAGATAAGATCACTAGATCTTTTCCAGATAATAAAAGAAGCAGTTACCATCCAGTTGGTAAAAAAAAAAAAAAAAAAAAAAAAAAAAAAAATCTAAACATCATTTTGGTAATCTCTGGCAGATAGAAACTTCTTCTATAGTTTTTATGTATCCTAAGTATGTACCATCATAAAAATGTATATAAGATTATATTATATGTTTATAAATATTAGCTATGTTACAATTAAATGGCTAGCCTCTAGGAATTAAGATTTAACATTAAGGTCAAGCTAAAATTTTAATCTCTCCAAATTACACATATTATCAATTCACTAGGAAGAAGTAGGTTAACTTCACATTTGTGATTTTAAAAGAACATCAAATA
>NC_044305.1:80311166-80343666 GCF_007474595.2 Lynx canadensis
CTGAGAAAGATGTATTTGTACCAGATTAGAAAAGCTAAACTGTTTCTTTACATTGAATAATCAGCCTGTCATGACAAATCTATCTCCTTCTGCATGAGTAGGTGCCAGTCTGACTGGCTTCTTTTAGGCTCACACTGGGTTTTAAGCTAGATCCATGTGCATGACTGGCAGTGCATTTGTTGGGCCAGATCTAAGGAGCCAGAGAGCGTTCAGCTCCTTTTTGCCTACAAAAGAGCAGCCAGACAACCAGCAAGAGGCCTTGGATGTAACACAAGGTGATACTTACTTAGTCAGCCATTCTTCTTTTTTTCTTATAATTTTTTTAAACTAAGAAGTTATCAATTTCACAAAGAAAAGAGGAATTAAATTATCAAAGGGTCCTTTTCGTAGGCCCAAACTATTTCCATTAGTTCAGCTAATGCAATTTGAAGTTTTCAAAAACACAAAATAATTACTTTTATAATCCTAAAATAGTTATTTCTAGAAAAATATAGTGCTTACTAGAAATTCATATATATTAGTTTAATGAAGGAAAGAAAATGATCGCAGGCATAGAATATAAAACTTTATATCCCAAATCGCTTCCAGATACTTACAGAAAGGCTCATTTAGCAACATTAACTTGATCATACTGTTTTGTGCTTAGAATTCTTTATTTGTATAACATGGTATGTCAGCACTCAAGCAAAACAGATGCTATAATAAAAAACAATAGTTGCTGCATCTTGAAACAGAAAGATATATAAAAAACTTGGGTATGATATATTCAGTTTCATGAATTGAATACTAATGAAATCTAAATTCTTAAAATGCATGTCTCTTTTTTCTGATTTAATCCTTTTATATTTTCTCCTCCTATCTTAAAAACAAGATCTTAAACTTAAATTCACATTTTGTTTAATATTTTGCCTATGCATTTTAAACAAATCCAAAATTTAGTAGTTACTACAAAAATAAATGTAATCTCCAAAATTTAGTAGTTACTACAAAAATAAATGTAATCCCCAGGGTTGATCAAAGATTTAATCTGGCCAGATGGGGCAAACTTGAGAAAGATTTTGACTTTCCACTCTGTTTTGCAACAAGAAAGGCTGATTTTTTTTCCCTTTCTTTCTTTGTTAGAGAAACAGAGATCAGGCCATCCCCAGAGAAATGAGCAGGTGTGGCCATTTATAAGCATGTCTGCTTATATTACAAACCAGCATAAGAAAAGTTTGAGTTGGGTTGAAAAGATCTGCTAAACAGTTGTAATGTTTCACCCTAAATCCTATTTATTCAGTCAAGAGCTGATCAAGCTGGCAGTAAAATATCTAGTCTACCCAAACCTTTAAAGATCTTGTAATTTTATTTTTTATTTTCATCCTATCTTCAGTAGCAAGTGAATAGGTGCACTTTGGTAATCCTCGCCTCTGGACAAGCACAGAATTTTTTTTTTTTTTTTTTTTTTGTCCTTTCTGAATGCCTAATAACAGAGCCTTGCTTCCTGTCTAATGATGAAAGGGTGGCAGTCAAGTTCTTTCTCTTAGTTTACTATAAAATGAGGAATTTCATGGACCATTTGAGAACAGAATCTTGCGCAATACTAGCTGTATTAAGTAAAGCACTTGTAAAAAAATAATTAGATAAGTTAAATGTGTTTAACCCGATTAATAAAAGTCCAGTTACTAAGACTGAAAGTAACACAGTTAAGCACAAAATATTTTGTTATTAAGGGTCGTAAAGGATATGGAATCATGGGTTTGTAGTTAGAAATAGGGTGCTTTGTTCTGCTATAAACACAAATTTAATGAGCAAAAGATGCAAACTACATTATTTGAAATAATGTATTTTTAGTTTTGTTAAAGCTTATTTCATGAAAATGTGTGTAGACATGTTTCTTAGATAGAAAGACTTTTCAATCTGTATTTTTCAACTGACTGAATAAAAATATCTAGTGTTATGAAGGACACCCATGGGTGGGTAATGATCTCAGCAGCTACACTGACAGTTTCTCATGTTCTAATTCACCTTCACAAATCCATGGCATCATTTTTTGGCTGGAGTAATGTCACTTGGTGACATTTGCAGCAAGTATAAAAAGGACCCCCCATGGCAGCCATTTTTATTTGATTCTTAAGATCCAAAGGCTGCTGAAAGAACAATTGAATGAAGTTGAGGATTGGGAGAAGCTTGATTTTCTTTTTCTCTGTGAAATGAAACTCTAGTCTTTTTTTTCCCCTTCCCCTTAAAAGCAAAAGTCTGCTAGGGGGTTGTAGCTGTGTCAAAGCCGCTGGGATGCCACTGCTGATCACTTTAATTACTACGACTAAGGAGGATAAAATTAAAAGTAGCACCATTGAAGCAGTGGAAGAAAGCTTGCCTAGATGTCGGTGAACTGTGAAATATAAAAATTGCATACCAATACATTTTTATGGAAAGGAAACAAGGAATTACATTACTTATTCTTGAAGAGTTTGTCCTTAAATTGTTCAAGTTTTACTAGTGCATCTATCTATGGCAGATTGTAGACCATTTCGGAATGATAAGGAAAATAGTAACTTGATATCCTGTGAGGTGGACTAAATATTTTTTCAGTTCATGTCCAGAGTGGTTAGTTCTGATCCATTTTCTGTATTTGAAAATACTTATATTTGTTGTATTGAAATACAAGCTCTTTGCACCAGAACAAGACTCTTGCCTGATCCTGAAGATGTTAGCAAAGAGAAAAGTAAAGCTGAAATGCACTATGTTCAGCACTTTGTGAAGGCTTATAATTTAAGGTTGGGAACCTAAGTTTTGAATGAATATAAGTAAGTTAGTTTCTCCTCATCTCTGTGTATTCAGTAACACAAAGGGTTACTGATTTGTAAAGCCCAAGAATAAGTAAAAAACTGGGTTTTTTAAAAAATCACAATTTAACAGTAGGGCCTCGGAAACATTCTCTGAACACCAGTTGTGTGATAGATACGACTGATGCTTTGAAATCAGACAATGATTTTTCATTTTTACTATGCCATTTACAAGATATATGACCTTGGGCAGTGTATTTAAGTGTGATTCAATTTCTGTCAAATCAGAGAGATAGTAATTTACCTTGCAGAATTCTGACTACGAAATGAGACAACATGTGTAAAAATACTGTGTGCAGGCACAGAAGTAGTATTTACTAAAAAATCTGTTATAACTTGTTTTATAAAAAGATGGTTGTGGGGAGGGAGGCCTTCCAAAATTGCAGCTTTTATAAACCCTCCAAAGAGTGCATCCATTTTACAAAAGCTAGACTATCCCACATAGTAGTTTAATTCCAAATAACACTATATAGAAAAAGGTAAATGTCATCAGACCCGTTCATAGAAATAGGAAGCCTAACTACTTCAATTTACTTAAGTTATTTAAACTAGGCAGGTAAATGGAAGATATATAAATTTCCTAATGTGTTCAATTTTTCAAGTGTACTTTTTCTTTTTAATGACAGTAGTCTTCTGAGTTACCTTACCTCTGCATCCCAGTGAAAAGATTCCTCTTTTTTTTTTTTTTTTGTAGCAGACATAGTAAACAAATGATTTATTTCCAGCTGTGAGTTTTTGTCTTTGTTGAATGCAGAATAGTCAGAACAAATTGCAATAACACATGGGTCGGTTTAAACAAACCATTATTGTCAGAAATACTCATTATCTACATATTTGAGCAGTTTGTGCTGAATACCATACAAAAAAACTCATCGTCCTTACTGCCTAGTCATTTTGTTCCTTTGACATAAACAGTATGTCTCTTCTGAGTAAAAGACCCATAGATTTTGTTGCTAACTAGTCTGTAAATATTACTGCAAAAATCAACTTTTAATGGAGCTTGTATATAAAAATTAAAATGAAATAGTTTTTCTTATAATGAATCTGGACATTAATATTATCAATTAAATTAAAAATTGTTGCATAATCAATTGCTATAATTACAAGCTTTTCCTTTTGACCTTAACAATTAACTTCTATTTTCTCAGTTGGTTCTTTGTCTTAAGGGAAGTTAATGGGTAAGAAAACAAACAACACAGATATGCCATCCCACTGGAGAGCTCTAGGCCCAAGCAAAATTGTCTCTGTGGTGTTAGGACATTAGTGGAAAAGTAAATCAAGGCAATCTGATAGGGAACTAGAATTCTGTCAATCAGGCTCAAGATTTTGTGCTGTGTCCATAAACTTTGTTTACTGTAGGGTTTTATGAGTTGTAACCTGCCCTTGCAGTCTGTTAATGAGGCTAAATCTTGCTACTTGAGAATTGAATTACAGCACACCTCTGGGCTAATGGTTATAAACAGAAAGTCCCATTAGGGCTGCATTCTGATTTGTTCATTTGCATTTTTTCTATTGTATAGAGAACAATGATGGGTAAATAGGTACAAACAAACAATTTACATGGAAATTGATAAAGTGTCCCTAATTAGTATTTAGAGTTGGTTTTATTAATGATTGCCTGTGTTAAATTGCACTCTTGGTAAGCTCTCAGAAACATTTGCAGATAGGAGTATTATTGGGGGAGGTGGGAGACCAAGAGGAGGTAGTAGCTTGTGAGAAAAAAAATTAGGTTCCCATTTCATATTTGGAAAGGTAGAATCATTTATTTCATTTTAACTCAGTTAAGATGACCCAAGACCACTTCATCTTAGTCTGAATCACCAAATTCCAGCTCTGCAAGAAGTTATTATTCACGCAGTGAAATTCACTTAAACCCAGTTGCCTGAGGCATATCAAATAATGTTTTTATTAGCACTCTTAACTTTTCTTAAGTTTGAAAGATGAAAGTTTAGTAAAGCTCAATTTTCCTCAGTTGGTCATGTAATTTGATACTTTTGGGGATCAAATAGTTTGGCGGTTAAGAGCAAGGCCTCTGTACTCAGACAGACCCGGGCTGGACTCCCAGTTCTGACATCAGGTCTAGTTGGCGTGAATTTAGAATTCTAAACCTGAATATACTCATTGGTAAAACTCAAGATGTGAAAATTACATGAGATCATGCATATACAGCACTTAGCACATAAAAGCTAAGAAATATTCAGCAGCCATTACCAGAATCATCATTATTGAGCTTGATATTTTCCACGTTCTGAAATATTAGTAGTGAATTGAGGATTTATGCATATTATTTTCTTTTCCCGTCTTCAGTCTCACCCTGCCCGGTGCATTCTACTCCTCTAACTACAAATAAGCTTGTGTCTCTAAATACTAGGACAATTTCCCTTGAATGTTAAATCTCTCTTCTTTTGCTCCCACCACAACAACTACCACCCACCCTAGGAAACCTGCTATCTCATCTTTTCCTTCCTTCTCCCCAGATTATTTTTTAAAATAACTTTTATTATAAGAGTAGTACATGTATATTATTGGAAATTAGTAAATGCAGACAAATGAAAGTAAGAAAACAAAAATATCACATTTCCACACCTAGATATCTCCATCATACCAACTTTGTGAATACCCTTTGAAGTCTTTTTCTCTACATATGTATGTGTATTTATTTTGCCAAAATGATAAAATGAGGTTATTACTACATAAATTATTTTTTTTTCAGTCAAATTGCATTTCCTCTCATTTAGTACGATGGTTATGTTCAAATTTTTGTAATTGATTCAGCAGTGGCCCTTACAGCTGGTTTGTCCAAACTACTAGCTAACCTGGGATTATATGTTGTATCTATACAAATAGGACTATGCAGTTAGGTTTCTTTTGGTGGTGATGGTGATTGGTTAGTTGGTTTTTGTTGTGTGCTTATTTTTGTAACTTTCTTATTAAAATGACCAGGTCATTTATCCTCAATGTCATACCTTCTAGATTTACTTGGTTGCTCCTTGCTGTGTCATTTATCATGTTTTTCTATCCCCTGTGTATATGATAAATTGGAAGTTATACTGAAAGGCTTAGTGGATTCATTTTAAACATTTGCGCTAGAATATTATTGGTGATGTGCGTTTCACGTGCTTCACATCAAAAAACATATAACATATGGTTGACCCATCATTAATGATGCCAAGACTGACCAATAGATTAGTGGCCCCTAATCCTGATTTCGTTCTGATCTCTCCATTTACGAGTAGGCTTTCTCCTTGGCCACTAGGAAATAATCTGTGTGGTGTTTCTTAAGCATATGTTCCAATTACTATTGCTGTGTAAAAGCTACCCCAAACTTAGTGGTATTAAAAAAAAAATTATTTTTATGCTCACAGATTCTGTGGGTCAGGACTTCAGACGGAACACACTGGGGATGCTTTGTCTCTGTTGCATATTGTCTGGGGCCTCCACTAGGAAAACTTGACCCTTGGGGTTGACTCAAAATGGCTAAAGGCTGACATCTTCTGAAGGCTTCTTCATTCACATGTCTGGTACATGGGCCAAGGAGACTCAAGGCTTAACTTCTCTGGCATGACAGCTGGGTTCCCAGAAAGTAAAAAATGCAGGAATTTCAAGAGACCTGGACAAAAAGGATATGGCCTTTCCTACCAAGCCTTGGAAATCACCCACAACACTGACATGTTCTACTGATTATAATACAAGTCACTAAAGCTGGCCCAGATTCAAGGGGGGAGGAATTAAATTTTACCTCTTAATGAGGGAGTAAAGTCACATTGCAGAGAATATGTGGAATGAAAAACACTCTAATGGCTATCTTTGGAAAATATAGTCTGCCACAACATAATATGACTATCTAGTTTCCCATCAGACATATATCAAAGAGCTTAAATAGCTGTTGATAATCCATGCCGGAGTCATTCTTTTATGAATGGCAAAGTTATGTTTTTGTAATCTTACCTTTTAAAAATTATAGGTGGGGGGCGCCTGGGTGGCGCAGTCGGTTAAGCGTCCGACTTCAGCCAGGTCACGATCTCGCGGTCCGTGAGTTCGAGCCCCGCGTCGGGCTCTGGGCTGATGGCTCAGAGCCTGGAGCCTGTTTCCGATTCTGTGTCTCCCTCTCTCTCTGCCCCTCCCCCGTTCGTGCTCTGTCTCTCTCTGTCCCAAAAATAAATAAACGTTGAAAAAAAAAAATTATAGGTGGTATTATTTTATAAAATAGAGCTTTTTTTCATTGGCTGGGACTATTTAGTTACCCCAAAAGTGAGTTTTTACTGGCAGGACAAGATAATTGCTGGATTCTTTTCCTCTAATTGCCAATTTTCAGAGGAGTTATTTTAAAAGCTGACTCAAATGAATTAATACATCCTTCTAAGAAACTTAAAAATTTTTTTCCCTTTATTCTTTTCCTCATTTCTTTTTTTTTTTTTTTCACAAATCTTTTTTTCTACGCCTAACGTGGGACTCAAACTCATGACCCCAAGATTGACGGTCACATGCTCTACCAACTGAGTCAGGAACCCCCGTCTAAGAACTTTTTGAATATCACATTGAATTGATGACTTTTCATTGATTCAATGTGTGATTTCATTGATTCAATTCACAGCAGTCATTGTGCTTTTGATACTGAAATTGTTTCAGTTTGTTCACTAGGAGCTTCAAGCATGTCTCTGGGTCCATTTGATACCCCTATTAATCTACTCCTATTAATCTTGACAGCTCTCATTTCTAGCCTTCTCAAAACGTGTGAAAGAATTGCCTAGGTTTGAGCTCCACCAACCTGTTATCTTCCTCTGTTCCTAATAATATTGCCTACTGAGTTTGGTTGCCCTTTTTAACATTCAGACTCACTAACCTATCACATTTACTACAGTTGTTTGTTCCCTTTATCTCCTGATACATGAGTGTTCTAGTTCTTCTCTTTATCTATCTCCTTTTCTCTTCTCATCTGAATACAGATATTTTCCACGTTTCAGTCAGTAGCTGCCCTTTTTCTTCATAGTGTCTCTTTAAACACTTTGATTTATCCCCGTGATTTCAGCTCTATAGTCCTAGTTTGACTTCACTTCTTAACATGAATTTCACTTTCCCATCTATCACCTAACATCTTCACTCAGATGTCCAGGCAGTCTCTCCAACCCAGTGACCCACCTAACTTCTGACTACCATCTCTTACCCCAAATGTCCTCTCCCTCCCTTCCTATTATTCGTTAGTTTATCTATTTTTATTTTTAGTGCCACAGTTTTGCTAGTTGCCCAAGTTTAAAACTTCTGAGTCAACTTCTTTCTTCCCTCCACATCTAATCAGTTATCAAGAATTGGTATAGGTACCAGTTCTACCTCTAATATATTCTTACAATGTCTCTCTCATTTCAGTTAGCATCATCCTACTTCTGGATCTCATTACATCTTCCTTGGACTATTATAAGAGCCTCCTACCTAGACTCTTTCCAGTTTCTCTATGCCACCCTATCTTGTATACTATTGTTAGATTCATCTTTCTCAAGTGACACCTGTGATTGGTCATTCTCCTAGACACCAAATAAACAAATAAAAAAACACAACACACAAAACCAAACTTTTAGAAAAATGTTTATCTATTTATTTTTGAGAGAGAACACAAGCAGAGGGGCAGAGAGAGGGAAACACAGAATCTGAAGTCAGTTCTGTTGAGAAGGAGGCATTTGTACAGAGTTAAAATGTAACTTGACAAATAGTTTCAAAAGTAATAACACACACACACACACACACACACACACACACACAGTACTATAGTAACATAGATAAAGGAGACTTTATTCCACCAGTGGGGAGGAGGGAAGAATAGTTGGGAAATTTAGTGGATTTAAACTGAATCTTGAAAAATGGGTAGGAGTTAAATCAAATGAGAGAAGAACATTCCAAGAGGAAATGACATATTCAAATCCCTGGGTACATGAAACTACACTACACAAGCAATTCTATATAAATAGATGTGAACTTTTATGGAGGTTGGGAGAGGTTAAAGGAAGATAGCACTGTAAGGATATGTTGAAGCCACATTATTTCAGGCTTTGTTTTGTTATGATGCCTTATTTTATATATTTTCCAGTTTATAAAGCAATTTATAAATTCATGTCAATTATTATAATTCATAATACTCCTTTTTTAGTAGGCAGAAATTTTAGTTATTTAATACTCTGTAGTTTTTACTTAAATATTAAAAAAAACACATTAGATTTTATTTTGCCTTCTTTTTTTCTTTTTTTTTTTTTACTGTTTATTTATTTTGAGACAGAGAGACAGAGCATGAATGGGGGAGGGTCAGAGAGAGGGAGACACAGAATCTGAAACAGGCTCCAGGCTCTGAACTGTCAGCACAGAGCCTGACGCGGGTTCGAACTCACAGACCGCGAGATCATGACCTGAGCCGAAGTCGGCCGCCCAACCGATGGAGCCACCCAAGCGCCCCTTATTTTGCCTTCTTAATGAGCATTTAAGAGAAGAGAGACTTAGGAATGGGAATAGTATATCAGTTATCCAATTCTGATTTTAAAACTGCCAACAACTATGACTTGTGGAACTAATATAGTGTCTCCATTTCTACTCCAGCCCCCTAAAAATTCTGTTTCATGTATTTGATCATGTAGTGTAGCAGCCTTTTCTGCTATCAGAGATGTCTATTAGTGCTCTATACCTTTATTAGAAAACAGCAAGTTAAATTCTATTTTATAAAAATAAGGTATTAATTGAAATTGTTTTTGGTATTCTTTTTTCTATAAGCCTGATTATTTTGTTAACAATAGCCCCTTCTATTTTCTCAATAATAAATATTGCCAAGCATTCTTTAAAGGCTAGTTTGAATTTTTAGCAGACATTTTAATACAATAATTTGTAAATATTTTTTAAAAATCTGATTGTAGGATGTCTTTTAAAAATGGTGTGACATCCAACTGATATAGAGCATCTTATTTATAATGTGGGCCAAGCACCATGCTGTAAACCAGTTACTATCATGATGATCAGATTGAAAATGAAATTGCATTTCTGTCAATTACTGAGTTGGCAACTGTTCAATATATCTTAGCAGCAAGATGAAGAGCGACGTCGGCAGCTGAGAGAGAGAGCTCGTCAGCTAATAGCAGAAGCTCGATCTGGAGTGAAGATGTCAGAACTTCCCAGCTATGGTGAAATGGCTGCAGAAAAGTTGAAAGAAAGGTCAAAGGCATCTGGAGGTGAGTTAAAGAATCTTGTATCATATTCTACAGACAACCTAGAAATCTGCAGTGGACCTTTTGGGACTTTTTATTCTTACTTCAAAATGTTGCATCAAATACATAAAGTTTCTAACCTTTTGATATGTTGCAAAGAACCTATAGGAAGCTTAGTAAATCAGATGATAACTCTTGCTGTTTTCCAAATCAACTTTTTGGCTTAATTTTTACTTTCGTAGAAGTACTTTCTTAAAATATGATTTGGGAAAAAACTCATCTAGACTTTGGTTTATGATTCCCCATTACTATCCTCATTAATTATAGTTAGGAGTGAGTAAAATGCAATCAGGTCCTCAACACCTAGGTCACAAGACTTGTTAGTGGTGAGCTTTGGCATGAAAGAGTTTTGCTTTGAATTAGATCTTTAGAAAGTAGCTTTAACAATGATCTGGCCTTATAGCCTGACATGGAAGAATTTTGAGTAAGTCCCATATCCATTTCTTCTTAGTCTCCTTATTCTAAGAAGGTCTTCTTCAGTATCCGCAGAAATTATTCTAAGCTTGATGTTGGGACAAGGATTACATATATAATTAAAGGCAATTTTGGTTTTGCCTCTTAATGCTCACCTTGGGCATCTTTAACTTGGAACTTTTTACATTTTTGTTTAAGAGGAGTATATTCAAGAGGCTTGTGGGTTTTTGTCTTTTTTTTTTTTTTTTTCCAAAGGTGTATAACCTATTTATCTACCAAAACATGCCAGGTACTTGTCCTTAGTTAATCTTAGAATGCTAGGATCACTCTGAAGAGTAGGCAAGTGTGGACTTGAATAAGACCTTACAGAACTGTAGCAGAGGTAAGCTATTTCTAGGTTGATGATAAGTTTCTTCTAAGTAAACTGAAATTTACTGCTGTTATTTCTAGTTGATTCCTTATGTTAAAAACTTAGTGTTGTAGAGAATGCCAGCTAATGCCTGTAGTATATAACTTTATGTCTCATAAATCTGAAAGCTGCTTCCCTAAACAGCTGTGTGTCTGTTCCTCTGGTCTTGTCAGAATGTTTTTATCTTCTTAAAGCCTTCATCTTACTTTTCAACTCCCATCACTCAGAATTTTTAATGCAATTTCTACCCTCTCTTACTACAGTTTTATAGTAACATCAGCAACTACTCATGGCTACACACTTATATAATACTATCATAATTTGCTTTTATAACTATTAATAACAAGATGTTTCTTTGGTATCAGAAAAATTCCAGGTATTCTGAGTAAGTTGTAAAAATCTTTGCCTCCTTGTATCTTGGAATACAGAAAAAAATTTATATTCTTAACCCTTCAGATAAAGTGTTCTAAAACTACTAATGCTCCCTTCCTGTGGCATTATAAACCCATAGGAGAACAGTAATAATAGGATAGAGAGGTATCCAGTGTCTCTCTTATTTTTTTCTCAGTGGTGAGCAAATAATAACACTATTTTAAATAAGCTGTAAACTCTGGGAAGGCTAAGAATTAAAAGTTTAATTATTAATTATTACTATTTGTAGATAGTTTGGTTAATATTAAAATGAAGCCTCGGGGTTCAGGCAGATGTCACTGGAGAACAACAAAGGCGTTATCATAGACCATGAGTGGAGCTCACTCTCAAGTCTTCTCTAGCACTGGTGCTGACTGTCTCTCAATGCTCTCTTGTCCATGTAGTACCCTCCTGATCTGTTCTTTTGATGAGCTCTACCAACTTTATCCCTTCTCATTTTTTCTTTCTCCTCCTAGTCTAAGGTGGCACTTAATCTACTGTTTAGAAGACTCAAGCACACTGATAATTCATTTTTCTTTCTTGTATCTATTTTTATATCTTTTAAATCTATTTATTTTTATGGATAAACTCTTTGCCCCCATCAATCAGGTATCTGCCTTCTAATAGTCAAAGCCAAGCTTTTCTGCATCTGTGGAGAGTCATAGGAAGGGTCATCTGTGTAATTCGTCTTATCACTAACATCCAATTCCAGTTGAGGCTAAGCCAGGACTAGGCTAGGTGGAGAGACTTCCATCAGTGTGACAACCCAAAGAATGCATATCTTCCCTACTTGGTAACTAGGGAATGTGAAGACCTGATTTTGGCATCATTTAACAGTCAACAGTCAACAAAGTAAATAAAAGACAAGTGAGGATTGGACCTGCAGAATCCAGGATTAGGTTCATTCTAGCAAAGAAGTGTAGACTAGAACAGGGAAAGCCAGGTGAAATGAAGATGGGATGGGATTCACCAGATACCTTATGAAGACTTGTCGAAGCTAGACTGTGTTCCCTAAGAACCAGAGTGATCAGGATCCGTTTCACCTGTGGGATACACTGTATTTTGGATATTGAAGGCAGCCACATATCAGATGGTAGGCTCTTAATCAAGCTAAGGTTGACCTACTACAAGTGGAAACAGGGTTATTGCCTGATGGATATGGGTCTGTCTTCATAAATATGGAGCAGACTAGGTCTGCTCAGAAGCTGTTGAGGCTGGGAGTAGGGGAAGAGACCTTTAGGACAAGGGAAAGGGTAAAATTCCTGCCTGAAATTCAACCATTATACATACGCATTAATCTAGTGAGCCATGATAGTCACTGTGCTAGGCCAGTGCAAACTTCCTGAAAAAGGCTAGAGTAGAGGGCGCCTGGGTGGCTCAGTTGGTTAAGCGTCCGACTTCGGCTCAGGTCATGATCTCACAGTTTGTGAGTTCAAGCCTTGCATCAGGCTCTGTGCTGATAGCTCAAAACCTGGAGCCTGCTTCAGATTCTGTCTCTGTCTTTCTCTGCCCCTCCCCCACTCACACTGTCCTCTCTCTCTCTCTCTCTCAAAAATAAATAAATGTTTTAAAAGGGGGAAAAAAAAGCTAGAGTAGATATTTTAGGCTTTGAAGGCCATATGGTCTCTATTTAAACTATTCACTTCTGCCCTTGTTACCTGAAAGTAGCCTTGAACATTATGTAAATTAATGGATGTGCTAGTTATTTACCCCAAAACTATAGTGGGCTAGATTTTCCCCCCATGCTATAGTTTGCTGACCTTTGCATAGCAAATTAGAAATTCACTTGGATTCACAAGAGTCTAATTCCTAAGGGAAAATGACCTTATGAGGTTGATAAGTCAGGGGGAAAATTAACAAATTAGTATCTACTCTTCCACTGTCTAGTGGGAATCATCAGGTCTGAATAAGGAATAGTGTGAAAGGGGAGAGAAATTAGTAGGGACCAGAGAAATTAGATGGAGGATGAGGATCGGAAGATTTTGGAAGCAGTGATCCAGAGGAACAACGGAGGGAGTGGTCAAGAGTTGAAATAATAATGTGGAAGCATAGCCTGGGGAATGTGTTAAACACGATTGTTACTCAGACTCAATGCTTGCTTGAAACACTTGCTTTTTTCTTTTCTCAAGCAGCAACCTGCCTTAGTGAGGAAAGGAAACTTAAGTTTGAAGTGAGGCGTATTCAGCTTCATGGTGTCCACAGAAAATATACACAAAGCATTTTAAGCCAGGTATATAGCCATATATTCAAGCAACCCACTTGCATCCTCTTGCAACCAGAAATAGCCTAATTCTTGTGAAATAACAGAATCATATCTGTCCAAGGAGCTATAGCTTTTACTTGTCTTCCTTTTGACTTAATTTTAGGGCATATGAGAGAATCAGGTGATATTGTGCATACTACATGTTTTTTTTCAATTTCTGCATCATTCTGTAGTTGTAGACCTATAATTTTAAAATCCTGGTTCTAGGGGACGCCTGGGTGGCTCAGTCAGTTAAGTGTCAGACTTTGGCCCAGGTCATGATCTCACAGCTTATGAGTCTGAGCCCCGCATCGGGCTCTGTGCTGACAGCTCAGAGCCTGGAGCCTGCTTTGGATTCTGTGTCTCCCTCTCTCTCTGCCCCTCCCTCACTCACACTCTGTCTCTCTGTCAAAATAAACATTAATATCCACTTAAAAAGAAATCCTGGTTCTATGTAGAAAACTTGTGGGTTCATTTTATTATATTGATCTTTACTTGACAAGGTGCAGGTATTTGGGGACAAAGTTTGGTACTTTCATTTTAGCTGTATAGTGTTGTGGTTGGAGAGTATGGCCTGAATTTCTGCTTTGGGAATTAATAAGTTTTTATTTTGACAAATTAAATGTTAACTTTTTGTTAATGGTCCACTGATACTTGGAAAAAGGTATCCATCCTGTTTTAAGATTATATTATATCATATCTTTATTATATGTTATATGGTATATTAAATATATATATTTTATTCATTATACATATGTGTTATTCTATAGCTTATCACTTTGGTTTGAGTTAGGTTAGTGTCATTTAACTTTTACATTGACATTGTTGCCTCTCTTTGATTTATATAAAGTAGTGTTACTTTGTTTTTGCATTTCAAGTGTATAAAGGAAATGTTTTTTTTTTAATTTTGTCCATGAATATGTTTGTATTCTGTCTTATCTTCATTTCAGTTATGGCAAATAGATTTATCTAAATTTACTAACCAAAATGAAATATTGTAGGTCTTCAATAATTTTTATATTCAGCTTCTGTTAATAATTATGTTTGCATTGCATTTTCTGTCTTATGTTTGATTTTATTATCAAACATTGATATTTGTTTGATAATTGTTATATTATAAATAACTATATATAATATATATTATGAATAACAAATATTGTTACCTATAATAACAAGTTATTAATTTTATAGGGGACTTCAGTGAGAATTAAAAAATCATGATACAAGTGAGAAAATTTTTTCTGAATGTATTTCTGAAGTTTTTTCTAAATATGTTTTTATGATCACTTCAGCTTCTTTTGTGAAAGTGTGGATATTCTTTTTTACCATCACCAGATACCCTATTTTTCCATTTAATTTATTTATAAATGATAAGTGTTGTAAGACTAGCCTTATTGCTGTGCTCTGAATCATATCACTGGGATTCCCATTTTGCTTATAGTGCTGCTCAGTGTTATCCAATCTCCTTTACCTTTTCCTACATACATTATATGTGCCATATTTATAAACCAACTTCTGTTGGGTCTCTAATTTACTTTCTACCATCCTCACCCGCTCGGTTTTCAGTGATTAGCCATAAAGATGGAAGGATGGATGGATAGATGGATGGATGGATGGATGGATAGATAGATAGATGTCATACACATAATATGTAATATCTTTCACAAACACACATGCACTTTGTTTCTGCTAGAATGCATTTAGACTATTACCACAGGTGTGAAGAAATGTGTTGTAACAGTAACTGTTGAAAAGAATTCAAGGGATTGGGCTAAAACTGAAATCAGGGAATGAAAAGTAGAAATCCATTCTTAAGAAGACTTGAGGGGGGCGCCTGGGTGGCGCAGTCGGTTAAGCGTCCGACTTCAGCCAGGTCACGATCTCGCGGTCCGGGAGTTCGAGCCCCGCGTCGGGCTCTGGGCTGATGGCTGAGAGCCTGGAGCCTGTTTCCAATTCTGTGTCTCCCTCTCTCTCTGCCCCTCCCCCGTTCATGCTCTGTCTCTCTCTGTCCCAAAAATAAATAAACGTAGAAGACTTGAGCTGCCTAGATCAGTTTTTACTCTTGCTTTCCTCAATTGTAATCCTTTATATCTAAGGTTAACAATACATATATAAACACTCAGCATTGTTCATGAGTGGTAGTTTAAATAGAGTTCACTTAGCTGGAAATAAATGATGGCACCTATTTAACGTGACACTGGAACCCAGTATACATGGATAATGAAGGGAAATAGAATTTTCTGCATATCCCTGGAAACTGAAAGTACCCATATCTGACCACATTTCCAGACTTAGCATTTCTTTTCATAGCAATGCCATCCTTTTAGTCACTCAGACTGGAGGGTCAATTTTGATGTCTGCGTCACCCTTCTCCTTCTCAGGATTTCTCCCCAACCACCCAGTATCCCATCAGTAGTTTTCAAATTGCTTATACCCACTTCCAATTCTTGTATACTAGGTTGGGCTCTCTGTGCTGCTTGCCTGGAGGTTATAACAGTCTCTGACCTTGATTTCCTTTCAGTTCTCCAGTCTGACATCTAGGTCAGCAATCTCACTCACATCAAGGATGATGTCACATACATTGTACACTTCTGTGGGCAATCCTTAGACCACTTTTTCTTTCACATAGGAAGGCATATCAGACTGTAAGCAAGAGTGATATTTTAGGAATAATATTAAAGCCATTGTAATTTATAAAAGTCATAACTTCATTGCTTATATTACTATTAATTATTTTATACATATTTCACAACTGATTACAATAAGACACTTCGATAGAAAATTACTTTATAGACTACTCTTAAAGAGTTCAGTGCTGATCATGTTAGAACACCAGTATCTCTCCATTCTTAACAAGTAAAATTTAAACTTCCATTCTGCCCTTCAAGGCTCTCTGCAGTTTTACCTTTCAAGTCTTACCTCACATTATTTCCCTTTAAAATGCTTTGGAGGTGCCTAGGTGGTTCAGTCTGTTAAGTGTCTGACTTCAGCTCAGGTCATGATCTCATAGTTCATGAGTTCAAGCTCCACATTGGGCTCTGTGCTGACAGCTCACAGCCTGGAGCCCGCTTCAGATTCTGTGTCTCCCTCTCTCTGCCCCTACCCCGCTCAGGCTCTGTCTGTCTCTCTCTCTCTCTCTCTCCCAAAAATAAATAAACGTTAAAAATTTTTTTTAATTTTAAATGCTTCAAAGGTTAATGCTTCTGAAGAACAATTCCTGGTACTGTTGGCAAAGAGAAATCTTTTCATTTTTGAATTTGCTCTGTAACTTATTTTATCCTATAACACTTACCTGTTGTATATGGTTTTGTAATCACTTGAACGTATATCTTTAAGGTGGAATAAGATAAACTCGGTATCTCCAACATCTAGCAGTGTTTTGTAAATTGTAGATACAATATGTAGTAGAAGTTTCTGGAATAAATAAATGAATGAATGTTGAATTTTGTGCTTTCACTCTAGATTAATTATGGTCAGTAATAATTAGTAGAGGCTAGTTGGCAGCAACACTCTAAAAACTACTGATAGTGAACTATCTCTGACAGAGTAATACAAGGAAGTCTTATAAACACTTTTTTAGTCCTCAGGAAATACTTGTTCATTCGCGTTTACTGCAAAATTACTTAGAGAAGAATTTTTAAGGATAATGAAGATGCTAACATTTATGAAATTAGTTGTGCTAATAAGCACAACTGATTAGAAAATGTCTCTCACTGATTGTACTTAAATAATGTAGCCAAGTATAATGCCTTGGCAATTTGAAAGCATTTAGCAATGTTTTTCCCTAGGGGAATTTATTAATCTTTTTTTTTTCTTTGTTGTGTTCTTATAAATGACATACATAGTATGTGGGATGTCTTCAATAAAAGTAAACTATTGTTATTAATATTAATGATCATAGTAAGTATTTACTTGGGAAGGCCCAAAATCAAACACAAAGGTATACAGGGAAAAGGACAAATATTGAAGGATGAAGCCAAAAGTATAGAATTTTGGAATTTCTCACTTGAAATGATGTTGGAATACCTCATTATTGATAAAAGTTGCCCAATAAAAGGTTAATGGTAGAGTAGTAGGGATATTCTTTAACTTTCAGGGCTAGACAGGTATTTCTCCAAAAGGTACGCTGCCTGTCAGTAACAGAATTTAAAGCTAAACCTCTTACATGCAAATCAAATTATTGCTGTGCTTTTCAAATGCATAAAATTCAAAATTACTTAACCCAGTTTTTATCACTTGGATTTAGAAAGGAAAAAAGTATATAAAAAAAACTTTAATGTAAAAAAAAAACACCTCAACTAATCGTGACCCAAAACGTTTTACTAAGTGTATAAAAACTAGCATGACTTCCTCATTTCCGTGTATTTAATTTTCAATACTAACTTTTTTCAGCTTTCAGTCTCCCAAGATGTACTGTTCTAATTGTTTCTGAACTTTCTTTGCATAGGTACTGTCTGTTCCAGTCTCAATCATGTCTCTTAATTTATCCATAATGATTTCATGATAATATTCATTAATAGTGGAAAAGCACTCAAGTCTTCATACAAATGATATAAATATAGCTACAAGTTTATGTAGAAGGATTTGTTTTCTTTATACATTTATATCTCATAACTGCTAAAAAGGTGAAATCTAGAAATATTATTTGATGACTTTATTAGTAAACCAACTTTATTTTTGTATGTCTGTTGTTAGAGATTACTTACACATTACATTTTAAAATATAGGGACTTGATGAGCTCAGTGATTCAGAGACCGCATGTGACAAATTGTCAAAACCTTTGTAACTTCTTTGATGTGACAATTCATCTTTGACATATGAATGTAAAATACAAATGTTAATCCAGTAGTGAAAAGTGACTTAAAACTGATTTCTTGCTGATCTGTCAGACTATATTTGAATAACTGTCATTAAAATACTGGGTTTTCTACTTTAGTGTTTTGGATGAATGATATAAAATAGAATAATATACTAACATTATTGCTACATGTTCCTACAGATGAAAATGATAATATTGAGATAGATACTAACGAGGAGATTCCTGAAGGCTTTGTTGTAGGAGGTGGAGATGAACTTACTAACTTAGAAAGTGACCTTGATACTCCCGGTAATTTCAAATTGTAAATATTTTGCATCCTGCTGCATGGCACACTTTATAATTATATTTTTATTATTACCTCATCAATAATGATAATAAATTCTTTCTGTAGCTTTATTACATCCTATGCCCTCACAAATCATTTAGCTAAGTCCACTTTCCATCAATTTTATGTTATTTTGTTTTAGATTTAGTGTTAAAATTAGCAATACAATTGGAATAAATTATAGTTTGCATTCTCTTATTACTAAAGTTCATTTTTATATTTTATGTTATATGAGACAACTTATAGGCATTCAAACATTGGTTCCCATCTCAGCATAAATATTTTGATGTGATGTTATAAGGTATAGATGTAGTATCTATGGAATACTTCAAATGTAAACCTCAACCATGGATCAGATTTTCTGACTTGGTTTAGAATTGATAGTCTTACTTGTAATATTATTTTGCAAATTTTGTGCTTACTTTAGATATTTACATAGTACTAATAAATTAATTTACACTAATACTAATTACAATAAGACACTTTGAAAACTGCTTATACAGACTGCTATTAATCTCATATCTTATGTCAGTAAATATTATACCAATAATCACTGAGTTGGTGTTTAAAATATAAAATACTCTTGCTTTAAAAGTTGAGTGTTCTAGATGCATTACCTTTATAAGTCAGCGTCAGATAGTAATCAAAAGCTTTGTATACCTGAGAGGTTCCATAAATGCTTATTGAATTGAATTCTTCTAGCAGTAAAAAGTGTTTGGCAATCTCTCTAGACTTAAAAGTGAGGAAGTGAGGTCCCTAATATTTATCTTTTCCTGTAAAAATCTAAAGGGAGTGAAAACAGGTATTCTTTTTCCTAACCCTGGCATGTTCCTGCAGTGCTAACCTGTTTTATTTCTTCTTCTGTTTGAAACCTAGTGTTATTTCTCCAAATATAATCAGCTAAGGACTTCCTGACTTTAGGGAGCACCCAAGAAAACCCATGCCCTTTCTCAGTCACTCCTTCATGGCCTAGTGTTAAGCTACCTTTTACTAAATGGAAATCAGTATATTTATAATTGTGCAAATCCAGGAAGATGCTGATATTTAAGGAAAAAATTTAAATGTTTAACCCAAAATTAGGACTACCTTTATTTCTTTCTATTTAAAATATAGTAGATTTCTTTTTTCTTTTTCTTTTGGAAAAGATAGTTGTTGCTTACCCACCCCCTTACCACAACCACCACTGAAGGCTTTATCAGAAACCAGTAACACTACTGCTGAGGCATTTATAGGTATAGAATTAAAGCATCAAGATTCAGTTTATGGAAGTATAAAATCATTGACAGTAAATGATACATATTTTCTGATTTTGCAGTAGAGTATGAAGATAGGAAAATTAGTCATTTCTTAGGTAAGGTGGGGGGAATTTTCTCATTTTAGTTACAGCAACTTGGTGGGCTGCTTTAATGGTTGGTTAATATTAGGGCTAAGGGCACCTGGCTGGCTTAGTTGGTAGAGCATGTGACTCTAGATCTCAGGGTCATGAGTTAGATCCCCACGTTAGACACAGAGATTACTTAAAAAAATAATAAAACAAATTTTTAAAAAAATGAAAGTGACACTTCCAATACTTCCATTCACATTAAAAATATATATATTAGGGTTAACCAGCTTGACTCTTGTCCTTTTTAAAAACTCCTACTTCATATATGTCAAACAAAACACCTCTCAGTCTTTTTGGTTTTGGAATTAAGTAAAACATTGTTTACAACTCTCAGGCATGCCAGTAAGTGTTGGCCTGTACATAGGACAGACTTTCCAATCCACACTATAGTTTAGTTCATGGCAATAAGAAATAGGAGTGCAAATTGGAATCTGGAAGCACGTAGCATGTTTTATGATTTTGAGCCTTTCTTTATTTTCCCCAAAATTCTTTTTTAATATGTATATAAAAGTCATAATGTTTTAATAATAAATTGTTTAATCTTTATCTTGATTTGACCATAGTTCATCAGATATTGTTTAAAAGAGAAGCCTGGCAATATAAACTGACCAATTTGCATGAAAGTAATGATAATAGCATTTATTAAGAGTCTTATAATTAGAAAACTTATTAATCTTTATGAAAAATATCATTCACCAAATGGTTGGCATGTCTTTTAACAACCATTTTATTAAACAGTTCCTTTGAGTGAATTTGTTTAAATATAATTATTTGTTTCCATTTGTTTCTGAATTATTTTATTATTAAAGATTAGGGTACTTGCTAAAATTAATTTGAAATTATTTATTTTAAAAGTTGTAGCTATGTTTATTTATTTTAAATTTCTATCCATAATTATTATATTCCAAAATATGATTGTTGTGTTTCTGCCCTCTAATTCTAAGGTATTTGTTAAACATATGCCCTATTTCAATGCTGGGTATAAATGTACACACTTAAACATTGATTCCAACAATGTATACATGACTGAGTCATGTTGAGAACTTGTTTTAATATGGTATTATGTGTATAAATTTAATATACTAGAAGAATTGAAAATGAAATAATGTAACAAGAGTAAATTGTATTGCCCCTTTTAGATATCTACTTTGTAGATAGTTTGTTTTATTATGTATAACCTATGCAGTTACTTATATAAATGTATACATCGAATGCAGGCTTAGGTTTTCAGGTAAACATAGCTACTATTAACTATATGATGCAACTGAATGGTCTTAAGGTATGTTGACTATATTCTTTAAGGGGACTGATTTGGGGAGAAAAATATATATGATTATATATACATGTATATGTGTGTGTGTGTGTGTGTGTGTATACATGTATATGAAGAATATGCTAAGAGATTATATCTTAGTTGTTCCCACTACAAAAAAGAAATGATAATTATATGATGTGATAGAAGAGTTAACTAATGCTACAGTGGTAATTATATTGCATTATATAAATGTATCAAATCACATTGTACACATTAACTTATATAATGTTACATATCTATTGTATCTCAATTAAAAAAGTGTATAGTTAACATACCTAAAGACTACTCATTTATACTATAGTTATATAGTATGTATTACAGTTTATATATATATGAAGAGTTGTGCATTTGTCAGGTCTGATAGGTTCCTTCACAATCTAATGTCTTTTTTAAAAATATAGTAATATTTTTGTGATGTCTCCTAAATTGATAGCCTACATATCTCAATGCATCTCAGTTATTCATAGTATTTGTGTATTAACAGAACAAAACACTAAGTTGGTGGACTTGAAGCTAAAGAAGCTCCTAGAGGCTCAGCCACAGGTGGCAAATTCACTTTCCAGTGCTGCACAGAAGCTATAACTGAGAGCTCAGAGCAAGACATTAAGGTAAATTGTTTAAAATATTTGTCTCTGTGTGCATTCTAGCTTCCACTGGCACCTTATAAACCTAAAATCAATTTCTTGCAAGTTCTTCACATTAAGATTAAGATAGACATTTTTTATTGAATAGCAAATCAATTAAGTAGCAATATGGTAATCACTGCTTTCCAGAGAAACTACTACTTTAATTTGTTGTGTTCATGAGTGTAGAAACTGTTTCAACTTCTATATGTATATATATTTGCTAGGAAGAATATTGCTAAGAGAATTCCGGCATTTTTTCTATTACCCTCAACCTCTGACCTGTTTAGATGAATTAGAATTAATGTTAATTAATAACTGAAGATGGTATGTGATTGTATATAAAGATACTTGCAAGTGTTGTGTGCCAATATGAATCTTAACTTGTATCAGTAATATTTTCGCCAAATGTCACATGAAGATTATTATTATTTAGGCTATTTATACTATCCTCAGCAAGCCATCCTTCTTTCCTCTCATGGCATAATTAATATTTCTGTAGCTTTAGGGCACTTCTAGTCCTGTATAACTTTTCACCCACCTGCGGACTATGGGGACTGCCCTGCTGACTGAAAGGATTTCCTTCCTCTGACACACAGATGCTTTGAAGTCCCAAAACAATGACTTTCATTGCTTTTCCTTATACTGTTGGTTTCTATAAATTGGTGATGAAAGTGTGTGGCAGCACCAGAGGACTTTTGGTCTCTATCTTTGAACAAAAGGAAGCCTGGATCAGGTCTGATTTTTTGCGTTCAATTAGCTTTCTGCAGTGGATTTAATGCAGAATGATGCTGGCCTAAGAATAATACAATGGATTGAAAAGGCTAACTGAATTAGTGGGTTTAGAGGAATACATTTGTAAAGTGGCAGAAGTCCCTAGTCATAAAAACGTTTCTTAAGATGGGATTTGCTGGCTAATCGCACTGATATTTCAGCATGTTGCCAGGCCTCAAAAAATTTAGCCGTGTTTGTTTATTTTGGTAAAGACTTGAGTTTTAAACCATTGGGCAGTTATAATAATAGCTATAAGAATACACACTTTTCTTAAGCAAATAAATAAAAGCCAAAATTGTTTTATCCCAGCTACATAGCTAGCATAGTATGTACATGATACTAATAATAAAGATATTCTGTAACTTGAAAAAATAAAATGGGAGTATTTTCATTCTTAAGGTTTAATTGTCTCAATAGATGAAATTGTTTCGCTATCTAAAAATCTCTTATGTGGTAATTTTTAAAGTTATTTCAACAAAAGGTGTGCTTTAAACAGCTTGTCTTTGTGTGGATCTTTTTAGTTAAGATTTTTTAAATGGTACTTATAAAGAACATATAGAGTCCATCTGTTCTCTTGAAGCTTTCAGCATTGATTTGGGGTTTTATTTTTTTAATAAAATGCAGTTTACACGTTTATAAATGAGGCATTCTGTGTTTGTGGAAAAGGATAAACTGTTACCTTCCCCTGAGGATTCTGTATCCCAGGCCTCCTTGAGGCTAGAGAATAGGCCATTGGAGGGCTCCCTCATTACTGATTGTCTCAATGCAGAGGAAGGGCAAAGTCTTGGTAGCTTTTGATAACCAGTTTCAGCATTCAGCAGGCTTAGCTATTAGTCATGCATCTTAGCCTTTCCCTATTTACTTTCAAAACACTTAATAAAAATAATAAAAGATTAGGTATAAAATGAAATATTGTTTGGTACACAGCACCTCGGTATCTGCAGCTTCCACACACTGCAGTAGTTCAGTCTTCTGGGATATTTCTTGTTGATAGAACCATTTGAATTTGTTACCAGTATTAACATAGGAAGCTCTGGAAAAGATAATTGTAGTTTCCTTAGCTGTAAAGGGCTTACTTACAAATCTGGCTTTGGAAAGTTATAGCTGATGAAATGCAGTTCAGTGGGGTAGTATTATAATCCTACCTTTTAGCCTTCATCCAGCATTAGTGGTTTATCTCAATGGGCATAAAATTAGAAACTAGTTCTTCTTGTCATACAAGTCTGTGGGACTGTACAAACCGATGGGGCAGAATAGTGGGGGACCAGACAGAAGCACCATGGCTTTTAAATTATGCATATCATTGGGAGAAGACACAGGGCTTTACAGCATCTAATGAATCAAAGTTATCAAGAGTGATCCTCCATCTAAACTATGTCTCCCAAAGTTTTGGTTACAGGCAACAGCACTTGTAGTTGAACTACTTAGAGCTCTTTGAAATCCTTTTTCTTTCACAAAGTTTCTAATTTGGCATTATCTTAAATCAGTAAAAGTTGTTTTGCTAATATGTAATTTCATGTTTATACAATCAGGATGTCTTAACTACGTTTGTTTTACTTTTAGAATGGCACAGAAGATCTCCGGACTGAACGATTACAAAAAGCAACAGAACGATTAGAAATCCTGTTGTTTTCAGCAAGGATTCTACAGTCAGAAAAACTCAACTTCAGTCTTTCAGTCAATATGTTGAGAATAGACCAGGTAGGAACACTTTTAAAAATGTTTTCCCATCTTATGATTTAATAGTATTTAGCTATATATGTGTGTGTGTGTGTATATATATATATATATATATATATATATATATATATATATAAAAGCTGATAGTGTAAATCCACATTTCAATACACAAATATCAAGCTTTATAATAATTTTACATGTCTTTCCCCCTTTTTTTTAAGAGATGAAAAGGCAGAGATCAATACAGGAAGATACAAAGAAAGGAAATGAGGAGAAGACAGCGATAACTGAAACTCAGAGGAAGCCATCAGAAGATGAAGTGCTTAATGTATATTAATTTTTTGTGTGGGTTTCATGATTGCTGATAATTCCAAACTGTATGTGGAAATAGTGCCTTTATTTGTTAAAATGAGATGTTAGGTTTTTTAAGATGTCAATCTCCAGTGCATTCAAAGCAGAGTGAGAGGGGTGCACTGTTGAATTAGTCTGCAGTGTGGTGATAATTGTCAGATAAAAAAAAAATGAATTTTTCAGAGTTCCACAGCCCCAGCTTCCTTGAGACATTTCCATCAGGGCACTTCCCATAAAGAGATTCCAGTATTGATCTACCAGGAGGATTTTAATTATTACAATAGCAGATACCGCAGAGCTGCAGTTAGAGGGAAAAGTCACATGAGACCTGCTAGAATTTCTCAGCCAACCCATTTTGTTGGCTTGGGTTAATGGGTGTTCAACCTTTCCATTATCCAGATCAGCCGTGAATTACTAGCTGAATGATGTTTGCATTAATATAATATATATGGTAATTTCTTCACTTAATTAACGGGGAGGTTCAGCTCAGTAGGGGTATGGGCTGATCATGTGTAAAATTGATTTGTGAGGGAAATATTTGATAGACCGCAGGGAGAAAGCTGCTTTTGATGGACAGCTGCGGGACAGAAGCAGGAAGAACAAGTTTTAACTTGAATTTTGTCTGGAAGCATAGCTCTCTAAGAGCGGTGCTACTTTTTTATTATCTGTAGTTTGTGTAAATATTTTCATTGTTTTTACTGTTAAAATGGTCTTTGCTGGATTTTTAAATCCTTATAAGTGCACTCAGAATTACAGACTACAAATTAGGGTCCTTAAAAACTTCTCATTTGTAAGTTGTACTAAGACAGGTTTTAGTACACAGAACAGCTCACTCATATATCGAGATGGAATATTTGGTATAATTTGTAAGTTGCAGAATACTTGAGTATACTGTATACTCACACTAAAGAAATCTGGTAATAAACTTTGTGACTGTTTTTAACTGAGCCAGTCTGTAAAAACAATGAAGTTTATATGTTGCTTATCATTTCTGCTTCCTTTATCTTTCTTACTCATGTTGTCTTTACAGACTATGTTAGTTTTGCCCCTTTGTATGGGAATGAAAAAAGGAAAGTCCTTTTTGGAAATGCTCTGCTATACGGCAGATAGGTTATTCCAGATTTTAAAGTTACCATTTACATTTATTCTGTTATGATTTTGTTATATTTCATATTGAGATGGGAGAATATCCATTTTTATGGATCTTTAAAAAATACAGTAGCTTATTTGATCACACTATACTGAAAAATTATCAGTTTTATGATTTCCTAAAATACATTTGATCTTTAAGTTTGTCAACCACCAAATCAATTTAACAGTAAGCTGATATAGAGTTCACATGTGAATTTACCAGTTCCAGAGATAGATAAGTCATATGTATGGTTAGATGTGTTTATTGATCATGGTGATTCCAGAATATGCTCATAATAACATAATTCTTGATTTTGTTTCTTGTTTAAGGAGGACCCAAAGATAATTCCTCATGGCTTCTTAGAGATTAATATGCTTCTAGGTAGGGAAGGGATTTGATAGAAGAGATTGTTCATATTTGTTCCTCTGAATACATAATGTTATAAATTCTGATGCTAGTAATGGTGGTAGTGAAAGTAATCACTTAAGCATTCTTCAGTATTCCTCAGCTACTTGGGAAACTTAGCTCTGGAAATGTCACAAGGTAACAGGTATTACAAAGGGAGCCATAATTAATCTCTTTGTAACTCTACCACAAGTAATAACCCTACCCCCTAATGATTAAATGAGTAATATGAAAATAAAAATTAAGACTCTACTGGTACTTTATAATAGAACTGCTACTTCAAATAAAACTTCTAAGGATAATTTTTTAAACATGGATGATTGTAAAAAGTAACATTTCAAATTGAAATCCAAATTTGGTTAGATGGGAGATTAACCAAATCAGTGCACTAGTTGCATTAGATCCTTGCAGCAAGGTTTGAAACCACCTGTCAAGTTAGAATTCGCAGCTACAATAATTAGTGATACATCAACAGAACGACATGTTAAAATAGAGCAGCCAGCTGGAGGGAAAACTGGAGATATAGAAACTTCTTTTTTATAATTTTTAAAAAGCATTTTAAATAGTATATTTACTATGACAGCAAGAAATGTATCTCTTTAATTTGTATTTTTGTAAGAATAAGTCTGTGTTTTTCAGGATAGATACTTAAGAATCATTTCCTTAGTAAGGCTCCATTTTTGCATATTGCACATTTGAATGAATGTGTCATTGGTGTTTGTTTTGACAGTCACCAAGAGGAAAATTGTCTTCTATCGTCGTCCATGCTTAAATAACTCTGACTTAAGGAGAATTTTTTCTCTGCATTAACTTTTAAATATGGCAAATCTGGGTGTTAAATTATAAATATAATACTAAACAGCTGAGATTTCTCTATTTGCAAAAGTTTTGCTATACATAGCATTTATGAAAATTTCTTGAATCACAGGGAGTTGCTTTTCATACTAAGGGTGATACTAACGGTGTTATTTGGTTCTCTAGGTAAGTGCTTTACTAAGTGTTTGTAGAAAGGAAAAATGCAACTTACAAGTGATTTTTTTTTTTTCCTTCCTGTTTGTTCTCGTTAACAGAAAGGGTTCAAAGACACCAGTCAGTATGTTGTAGGAGAATTGGCAGCACTAGAGAATGAGCAAAAGCAATTGACACCCGTGCCGCGCTGGTGGAGAAGCGCCTTCGCTATCTCATGGACACAGGTACGGTGCCCAATTACACTGTAAACAGTTTTGGCAAATTGAGCGTTCACAAACTCTTATAGAGTTTTGGAAGTGTGAATCTTTGAAGCCTGAATGTTCAGCAGAACTGCCTTGAAAATAAAAAGGCTGCGATTTGCAGCCACCTCTCTGGGCCCTGGTGATAAGAGTGCCTTCATGGGAAGTGATAACTCGCCCTGATACCGTGTGAGCCAGCACTATTGAACAGTGTGCTCATCCATGCAGAGTTGGAATACACATCTGTGCCTCATTGATATGCCACTGCTTAAAAAAAAAGTAAGATCTTCACTGTTCTACTGATTCATTGGGAAAAAAAAAGATTTGGCCAGCTAAAGCCATGTACTGCATGAAACAGAGCACTATGCATAGGGGACGGCTCCATGGACTAGATCACTGAAATTTGAGAATACTATCTGGTTACTGATGCTCCACAGTTTTTTTTTTTTTTTTTCCAAGAGAACAGGTTTTTAAAAGTCTGTAATAGTTTGTGTCACAGTTGCATTTGAAAGGATTAAAGTATATGGGAAGGTTTATAAAAATGGGTTAGAGCAGCAAGTTAGCTCCTAACCAGAGGGTAGATTGCCCTTTAATGCTGATTGCCAATAGTGATTGTATAGATCTAAGTGCAGAGTGAGCTACTGGGGAAAAAAAAACAGTGTATGTGTATATTTTAAAGGAATGTATGTATTTGTTTAAAATGCTGCTCCTACAAGAAGCGTAAAAATGAGAAATAAATTCAGATTTTTATACCAAATTAAAAGTAAATTATATTAAGAAAAAAATGTCAAAACATAAAGTGGAACATTCATTCCTTTAATATAAGTAATTTTTTACTTTTATTAGCCGTGTTAAAGTAGACTAGTAAATGATGGTAGTAGATTAGAATTGGGAAAGCTTTCCTGAACTTTTTCTTCTCTATTTGCCAAAAATATATTTACAATTAAAAAACGACTCCAAAAATAAGCATTTATATGGGACATTGAAAATGCCTACATTAGTGAAATCAGAACATATTAGAACAGGAAGAGACCTTTGGCTTTATCTGGCCCAGTGGGTTTCAAACTGTGTTCTTTGGAGCCCTAAAGCTTCTTCAGAGGCATCTCGGGGCTGTCAGGAAAATAAGAGAGCAGAAAGCAGACAGGCGTCTGGAGTTCCTACCTTACTTCAAACAGAGCAGCTCTAAGTTTATTTATTCGAAATAGCAGACTTCTTGGAAGAGTTCATTTAAAGAAAAGGTTCTACTGCTTAAAATTAAAACCAGAAAAAAAAAAAAAAACAAACACCTTGTCTTTTGAACACTATTGCCCAACCTTCTCATTGTACAGAGGAGACAGAGTTACAGGGAAAGCTCAAGTCACATAGATCAGTAAGTGCCCGACCTTGGACTGGAATTCAGGTCACCAGAACCCTATCATACAGGATCCTTCCCATTATACTAGATTACCTAGAACATATTTATTGTTGCCTTAACAACTTACATGTATGCTCAGTCTTGTACATTCGTGCGAATTCAACAAGTATCCCATAAACTAATATATTGTTTCATATTTGCATTTTCCCTTCGGTTTCTAGGGGATTTGAAAATATTAGTTATGTTAACTATATAAAAATGTAAATACTAGGTAGTATAATTTCTGTACACATTTTAAATTATTACCTTTAAATATTTTGAAGAGACTAATTTTTTAAACAAATTCTTTCAACACCTTTCCTCATTGTATTGGATAAATTAGATGTTACTATACAAGAAGCCTTGTGCCACTAGAAAAAAAAAGCTACAAATTCGGTTTCCTTCCCTTTTTTCAAACTTGGAGCCTGATTTATTGAAGGTTCTAACCAAAACAGACTGAAATTCTCCTTCCCATCCCACATATTATCGCTGAAGCTTTGAAGTGCTCCCATTTCACTATAGATCATTTATAATCTGAAAGATAGTCATGGACTACAGATTGATTCTAGCGTCCCTTTGGGGCTTTATATTGCTTACTGCACAAGACAGAATCTGATCTAGACTGGGTTGGCTACTGCACATTCAGACTAAAATTGCCTTTGTTCCCCAGCTTGGTAAGCTCCAGCAATTACCCTGGACTATACTGAACCTCTTCCAGACCAAATAATTGTTTCTCAAGATTTGCGTAAAGCCTAGTTAGCATCTGAAGTAAGAGATAAGGTGTTAGAAAGAGAAAGTATATATTCATCCTTTCCTTTTTGGGGTTCCAATGCTTCCAACTTTCCATTTATTATAGCAATTAGTACTTTTTCCCTGACATATTAGTTTGCTATGCCGTTTCTGAATCTCAGCCTCAGAATTAAGCAGAGCAGATGGTATCATATTCCTTACATGATGAAACTGAGGCTCAGAGAGGGAAATGACTCATTTAAGAAGGCCTGAGTAGTAATGGCCGAGTTAAGGCTTAAACTGGACTTTTTGGGTTTCCTAGCTCTTAAGTCAGTCCTCTTTTCCCACCATATGTTCTTTACAGAACAAAACATACTTTATCTGCTACTTTAAGTTTTATATACTTCTAGATACTGAGCATATTTCTTTATTGATTTGAAGCTCACGTATCACAAAATTGACCATTTTAAAGCATACAATTCAGTAACATTTAATACATTCACAGTGTTATACAATCACTACTATTTCCAGAAGTTTTCATCACCCTAAACAGAAAGTCTGTGCTCATTGAACAATAATTTCCCATTTTCTCCTCTTGTAATCCCCCTGGAATCTCTAATCTGCATTCTGTCTCTAGAAATGTGCTTTATTCTAGATATTTCATATAAGTGGAATCAAATAGTAGTCGTCCTTTAGTGTCTGGCTTCATTGAATTTACATAATGTTTTCAGGCTTCATGCGTATTATAACATGTACCACTACTTCATTCCTTTTTGTGGTTGAATAATATTGCATTGTATGCATATAACCACATTTTGTTTATTCATTCATCCATTGATGGACATTTGGGTTGTTTCCATCTTCTGGCTACTATGAACATTGTGTGCAGGCATTTCTTTGAATCCCTGTTTTTCAGTTCTTTGGGGTATATACCTAAGATTGGAATGCTGGGTCATATGTTAATTCTCTATTTAACTTTTTGAGGGAATCCACTCACTTTTAAATGGGTTGCAAAATTTATTTAGAAGATAATTTTGCAGAACTGAGAATACATTTTCCAAAAGAAGCACTGTTATTAGCATCCTCCAGCCAGACAAACCCACAAAAACCTATTAATTTAAAATATCACTAGAGGGGCACCTAGGTGGTTCAGTCGGTTAAGAGTCCATGATCTCATGGTTCGTGAGTTTGGGCCTCACATCAGACTCCATGCAGAGCCTGCTTGGGATTCTTTCTGTCCCTCTTTCTCTCTGCTCCTCCCCCCCGCCCCTTTCTATCTCAAAATATAGAAATAAGCATTTAAAAAAATGCTCTAAAAAAATAAATAAATACCACTAGAATAATGCTAGTAGTTGCCCTAGGCCTGAGTCCTCAGTTCCCAGAACTTGAGTAGTTCTGGGTTTTAAGTATCAACCCCTTTAGCTCTGAAACTCTTGCATCTTGATGGGAAGAAAGGTGGAGACTGGATGGTGACCTAGACCACTGGGCATTTTTCCTGGCATGTCAGGAGAAGGCTCTAACAAGAAAGCAGCAAAGGAACGTAACAGAGCACTTCAGTGGATCCTGCAGCAAGATGACAATATACCAGGGGTGAGAATGGCAGTGGCAGGGAAAGGGCCTGAGATCCCAACATCCATTTGGAGAAAGTATGTCATTGGCAGAGACAGAGCAGCTGTGGGGACTCATATGACTGGTTATTTCTGAAATTGAGTAATCCTAAACTAGCCTGAATACTAAATAACACGTGTGTGTGTGCTTGTGCGTGTGTGTGCATGCGCGCGTGCGTGCGTGTGTGTGTGTGTGTTCTGCCATCCTACCTTGGGATCTGTAAAATTCTTATGCAAATACTAAAGAACTTTTTTGCATCAGTTCTTTTTATTCTATTTTTTTTTATTTCTACAGAGGAGGAACTTTTAAATACCTAGCACCTAAAGTTTAGAATGATTTATTTCTTTAGGAACAGTAAGACTTACTAATTAGAAACATGTGCATTCCAAGTTGATATTTGTATGTAAGTTTGGTACTTTTTGTAGACTATCCACTACAAAAACCTAACTGACCATTTAAAAATATTAAATGTACTCAGGGAGAATAAGAATCAAAGAGTTAAAAGAAATAACTTTCTACACATTCCTTAGAATGTTTCTTTACCTCAGCTCTTGAGGAGCCAAATGCAGCATTAAGCTGCTTTAAAGCAGGAAATTGGGCCCACAGAAAAATAAAAATAAAATTATTTAGGTTGTTATTGGAAACTTTCCACTTTGAATCTCCAGAATTATCCATTATCTTTGCCTAAAGATGAAAATATTTGTAATAACCAGTATTTGTTGCATGCTTACTATGTCTGGCTCTATGGAAATGCTTTACATACATCATTTCCTTGTTTTTCACAATGGCCCTATGAGATAGGTTCCATTAATAACCAAGACTATTAAAAATAGCATTTTTCAGTGAGGAAACTGAGGCCCAGAGAAAGAACTTGCCCAATTCATACATTTAAAAGTGGTGGAGTCGGGACCCAAACCCAGTTGGGCTCTGGAGTCCAACTTCCAGACACCACATGACATAGTTCCTGCTTCACCTCTCCTCTTTTTAGACGTGAATGTCTGGTTTTCCTGGGGTCTTATTACTAATTCTCTGGACTCTCTTACCACCATTTTGTGATTTATAATTAGTAACTCAGAAGAAACAGATCAATATTCATTTAGGTTATGAAGAAAGTCACTTAACCAACTCATTTGGCCCGTTAGAGGTACTCATGTTCCTCTTAACATTATTTCTCTGCCACAGTCATTATCGTGTAATATACATGAAAATTG